>NC_079532.1:12124639-12372509 GCF_003711565.1 Takifugu flavidus
TCCATGTGCAGACTTTAAATAGTGCGCCCCGACTGCATCAGCTGGCGGCGGAAAGAGGGAGAGTGCTTCCAGTCCGTCCTCACTTACGTATGCATCAGCCACAAACCAGGCCGCTGTGCAGATGACTTACTGAGGAGGCATACTGTGCTTTTGAGGACCTACCAGTGGCAGCAATGTATAATCTGATTTAGACCAGAGCAACCTCCTATTTATTTTTAATTGTCCCACTTTAGCATTTAAGAGCTATTGATCCCCCGGAAAAGCATGAAGTGACAGAATCGCTATTACCGTTAGCGCTCGCTGCTTGGGGAAGGCACATCAAAGGACATTTTAATGTCACCGACTTTCTGAGGGAATTTGCAGCCCTGTTTAGAACAGGCCAGCCTATGAGCGGAAAGGACACACAATAGACAGATGCAGAAACAAACGTGAGGGCGGCTAATCAAAGCATTGATTTTTATTTGCTGGGGGAATGTTTGTAGCCTAAAACGACGGTGTTAAAGCGTCATGTCGGGGCCTTGTTCAGTCCTTAATATTAATGATCAGACTTTACAATTCATGGACCAGCTTTTCGCAAAATGTTCGGAAAAAACCCACTTCTCTTTTGTGACATTTGGAAAAGGGGCTTTCTCAGTCCAGCTATCACACCTGTAATCTGCCAAGGTCCCTTTTTCCCTCCATTGGCTTTGCTCACAAAGTACTTCCCTTTCAAGTGACACCTCCCCCCTTATCCCTGCTACCATCCCCAGATGTTTTGATTAGCAGCGACTCGTATGCTGGTCAGATCTCGGGATTAATGATGGATAATTTGCCTAAGGTTGGCACAGCACTCCGCCACGCTGCCAGCCTTTGGATGCCATATGGGCAGAAGCAGCTGTTTTCATTACTCTCCCTTGCCCAGATGTGTCAAACAGGATGCCGACTTCAATCCGCAGTCTTGCTGGCACTTGGTGGGGGGTGCTTTCGACTAGCTTGGCAGCTAATTACCTTAATGTAGCCGAGTGCGGAGGCCCTGTGTGCTTTTAAAGGCCTTTTACAAACAGCTGAATGCCAGCTGTCACCTCTGTGCACAATGAGAGAAGATGGATAGGCAGTAGCCTAACGTCTGATGAGGTTGGCCGCGGGCACACAACCAGCCCAGACCCGGGGGGGGCCAGGTCAGCCTCTGCGCGGACAATGGGAAGGTCGTCCCAAATACATGCCGGTGAGCTAAAAGACCACGGCGCCACAGCGACACCTCTCACTTATCTATAATCTGCACTCTCAGATCCCGCCCCGCCTGTGGCGCCCGTGCCTCCGCATTTGCCCTCTCCTCGTTCGAAAAACAGTACAGCGGCCCCCGTTCAATGAAACCGACGTGAATGTGGTAATCTGAGGCGCGGCAGCGCGGTGCCAAGTCACAGCACAAGACCACACACAGGATAAGCTGGCACGGGAGCAGAGAACGGTAAGTGAAAACAGAGAGGAGGACGCTGCCAGGATGTCAGCTGGGTCTTTACATGAGATTGCACACACCGTGGAACATGTGTTCAATGTGTCCCATCTCCTGCTGAGCAGCTCTGTTTTATTGTTCAGTGATAAATCCCGAGATTTGTCCCAGCTGCCACATTTTCCATTGTTCGGCTGTGTATTCTGCTGCTGTCTTTAAACTGTGTATAATGTGCTTTTAATGTGATTGACACCAGCCCGATAAAGACTCCCCCCTCGGCTCCGGGACACTGACGTGTGTCAAAACGCCCCTGAATAATACAAATAATAGCTTAGCGCATTCAGTCAATTCCATCATTACAGCAACACAGGGCATCAATAAGTTTTCATTAAGTTGAGGTGCCATGTCCATATCATACACTGCCCGGCAGCGGGAGCGCAGCTCTGATATCCTGAAAGGGTCGACGGCGGCTGTCTGTGGCTTTGATATTTTCATCAATAAGCCTCCATGTTTCCACACCTGCTGTAATGATCGGCTTTCTATCATGGTTCCTTTCCCCCGAGCAGAAGATGATGAAAGAAATCTCCGTCTCGCGCTTCCAGGTGAAAAATGTCCATCGGCTCTTCGCCGCGTCTATTTATTTCCCCGCAGCTCGCCGCGGCCCGCCCGAAACGTCCGGACGGTCCACCGGCCTGGGAAGGCGAGCGATGCAGGGATGGCAACGGCGCTCCCTCGCAGCCCAATCCGACAGTCACAGGGGTGTTGTTTTGTTGCTGTTGTTTTAGTTACGTATTGATCTGGATGTTGCACATCGTGTTTCTGCCTCCGCCGGGGAAACAGCGAGTGCGTTTAGTGTATCAAAAGATGTTCTCTGAAGCAAGGGCACCCCCTGCTTCCTCCTCTCTCTCCTTTTTTTCCCTCTTTCTTTGAATTTGGAGTGACATTTGGCACAAATTGCCGACAGCACCCTCAGGGAAGCCGGTGGCGAACCTCTAAACTGCACTAATGTCGCGTACAAGCTATTTCCACCGTGTCGTTCCTGACTCAGAGCGGCGTTTGGCGGCCGCGGCTCCGCACTTGTCCACGGAGCGCGAATCCCCTTTACAGCACTTCTCTAGTCATGCTCACTTTTGGGCCTTAGCACTCCTCTCCCACAGGAACTTATTATCCTTCTTAACATATGCATAAGCCTGCTGGTTTGAGCATCATACTCACTTGGGGACTTGACACGCTTGTGTTATAAAACGGGCGCTCCTGAGCGGGCGGCGCGGCGCTGCTGTGAGGGCGCTTCTCATTTAGAAAGCCCTCGTCACTCTGAGGGTGCACAGAAAGTCATTAGAAGTTTGTGAAGTAACGCGCAGGGTCAAACATCAGATGGAAGACGTTACTGCAGAGCATCTGTCGTGCATTTTGAATAAATACTTACCAGTCAGGGCCCTTCGCTTTATGCTTCTAAACTGGCCTATAAGAGCTGGTAACCTTACGATCCTTCCATCTCATAGCACGAACAAATATTTCGTATTGTATATATGTTTATGCAGAGCAGTACGCCATTTAAGCAAAATGTAATAAACATTTTTAATTAAAGTCAAGGTTGTTCTTTATCCCTCGCCGTCACATCCGCTCAGAAAGCGTTTACCGAGCAGAGATGGGGGCGACCTCAGCCAGGCTTTGATTTCAGCTATGAAATTTTAATTTGGAAAAAAAAAAAAATAAAAAGAAGAGGAAAAAGAAAGAAAGAAAGAAAGGAGGGAACATATTGTGCTCATTCAAATCTAACTTTGTTCCCTCAAACTGGAAGATTGGATTTTCTTAATTAAATTATCCTCCTTGTTCACATACTCAAGGGGGCCATTGGCTCAAGGCAGTGAGAAAAATGTGTCTGGGTTTTTGGATGCGCGGCTGGCATAATGCTGGTTTGTGAAGAGAATGAAATGTTTTGTTCTGCTTAGACTCCTTTTTTCCATTCCATTTGGACTCCTTTTTTTTAACTGGCCGTCCCTGCTTTCTTCTGTGCTCCTCTGTGTTGTGCCAGCATCGGCCCTGAGCCTCTCACCGAGAGAACGCTTTGATGTGTCCCCACTGTGCCGCCGCCCCCCCGTGCCCTGATTGGTGGATAGCAGGCGGGGCTGGCGGGGCGACGTGGGAGTGGATGGGGGATGAAAGCGAGCGGGGCAGCGAGGGGGCACCTGCACACAGAGCCTTGCCTGTGCGTCTGCTTCATCTTCAACTGCTTCCCTTGACCGCGGGCTGAACTCCCGTGTCAGCGACCATCACACGGTCGCTGTGACCTCCCTCGCTGTCTCTCTCTCTCTCTCAATTTATTTCCTTTCTCTCTCCCTCCATATCCTCCTCCTTTTGCCCGCTCCCTTTTGTCCGCCTCTCAATATATGTGTTATGAGAGAGAGAGCGGCGGATGACAGGTGAGTCTTTCCGCCTGTGCAGGATTACACACAATCTGAGGCAAATGGAACTCAGAGGGACTAAAGAATATGGGCATATATTCAGTCTTTCAAGAAGCCTCGGCTCATGCGCCAATTCAACAAAAGTGGGGGTTTAAATCTTGTAGATTTAATGAATGATCAGACAATAACCACAATGTTCCATGGGAATTTCGTTTTCCATAAAATCTGTTTTGAGCTGCTTAGGTCAGAGCCGGAGGCTTTTTTTTTATTAGTATTTTTTATTTTTATGGCGAGATGTCGGCAACAAGGCCGGTGCTTCAGCGCAGATGTACGCCAAGACGGGCAGATCGGCAACAATGAACGCCTCTGTGCCACCGCAGCGGACCACACTGTGCAGTGGTGGGTGGAGGGATGTGGGGGAGGGCGCTTGTGCGAACTGCATCTGTGCATTGTTTTGTCTCGTCAGCAAATTTTAATGGCATCAGAGTAAAGCAAATCTAAATGCAAGCGCGGGTCAGTGTTGGCTTTCAGTTTAGACAGTGACCTTTAACCTCTGCACTCCCTTCCAGACCTGCGCATGCATGCGTGTGGGTTCATGTCGTACTAACAGGAAAGGTTTAGCATTACGGCACGTCTTTGAACAGCTGGGACCATTCCCATGGTGGGCTGCTTGCATTCAGCCATGTCTGTAGTCAGAGAACACTCCGTGATTAAGATCTCCGCTTTTAGGAGCTTATTTTTTCCTTTTTCAGGGAGTACAGACATCCTAGCTGACCCCACGTAAATGCAGTTGTTGCAGGAGTGACCTGCGTGTAAATGAGGGCCACGGTTCAGGTGCTAGAGGTCACAGGGGTTGGCCCTCTCTGTGCACGAGGGCACCTTAGTGGCTGCCACCAACGCGACCCCCCCAGTGCTGAACGTGCATTTGATTGTGTTAGAGCCAATAATGTATAGAGCTCCGAGGCAACAGAGGGGTCACCTCTGGGCCCATTGAGATGTGAAAGGTGACAGGCAGCGGCGTCTAAGCCAATAGAACTCAAAGGACATCTGTCAGTTGTCTTCGACAGGAGTGTTTGCTCAGCAGTCCGATGCATTCTTTTAAAAAGCTCCTCGCGGAAGGATAAAAAAATCTTTAAGGCCATTTGATGCTGGGCACCAGCTATGTGTGGTACCACTTATGTGGACATATTCTAAGGAAAAGTCACCCTGCTGTCGACTCACCATGTTTTTGGAGGAATTTTTCTTTTTTTTTTTGCAGATGTTTGGGAGAAACTGCTGCAGAAAGTGCGAAAGACTTTGATGACTGGCCGCGCGCGAGAATTTCAGAGCACAGCACTTAGGGCAAATCCCAAAGGCCGTGACTGGCGCAGCGTGTCCCACATTAGCTCAACCACAGCTTGCTGAAATGGACTCGTCTGAGTGGAATGAAACCCATAAGGCACCGTGCACACCACACCATCGGCTTTACCAGACAGAGATCAATGGACGGCAGCATTCACTCTGAGCACCCGAGCTGCAAGGACAAATACAGTATCTCAGGGGGCTGCGAGAGTCATTGATAGGCTTAGGCTGTGGATGTGTAGTTCTCTCCCGCTTTAATCAGGCTTCCCAAAAGCAAACATTGGGCGTCAAGTGATGCGTTTCAGGCGGCGAGGCCTTTCAGGGAGGACAAAAGGTGGGAGAAGCTGTGGGGCTCGGGGCCAGGCCCTCCCCTTTTGTGAGTGTCTCGCAGTTTTCCAGTGGAGCTTAAGAGGCCTTTGCCCTTCCAGCTGTAAAATTGGCAGACAGGAAGCCTCTAAATTCCCCGACTACTGCGAGCCTGCACCAAACTGCAGCATTTAGTCTAGAGGAGGATTTTACTACAGCCCAGAAGAGCTGGAGGGGCTGCAAATGGCCTCCATTTAAAAAAAAAAAATCTGTCAGAGTAGTGTCCTTTATGCCTCAGTAACAGTATTTTAAATAATTAAAATTAATAATTCACTCAAATGGACAGACCCATTCACCCCGTATGATTATAGTACAGTATTGCTGCAGTATTTAATAAAATATAAACCCCAATCTTCCATAGCTGTCAGTAGATTTTGCTAAAATTCTTCAATATCTCCCAAAGGATAATTATATAATTATATAAGTGTAAATAATCCAGCCTGCAACTATGCAAAATGTGCAACCTGCACAGCAATGTACAGCTTTGTCCATACATTAGAGCATGAAATGAAACCAGAGGGCTGCATCCATCATGGCTCCATCACAAGTTACTGAACTGAGCTAGAGAGACTCACTGGAGAATATCATTTATTTATGAAGTGGCCAGTGACTTAAGAGGATCATGGATCTTATGAGAGGTTTTTAGTACACACACACACACACACACACACACACACACACACACACCACACACACACACACACTGTAACATAACACAACTAGCCTTCATTTTAAGGGTCATCGCAGCGTAGCTGTTTATAGCAGCATCATGAATTCCTTCAGGACCTTTGATACAGACTAAAGTAGCTTTAACAGCATCATCAATTTAGCATCTATAAAATAAATTGACTATTTCCTAATGTCACATGTTTGCTAGTCTCTTCCCAACCTACCCCTGTAACTGGCCATCTGAAAAGCACCAGGCTCACACAGGCTGCAGCTGTTGTGCTCTGCTCCTCCTACATCGATTGTTAGCAAAAACACAGCAAAGTGGCCTTTGAAACTGACACCCCACTGAGAAAACAACGAAAAATGACTGCTAATTAGAACAGTAGCTAGCCTCCCCTAACCTTTCGCTGATATGTAAAATTGTCCAGTGATAAGGTTACGACGTAGGCACCGGCGGGCTTTGAAGGGAGGTGGTGCGGGGTGGGCATCAGTCAGGGCCCGGCCATGTTGTTTACATGATTCAGAGGACCTGCAGCTCGCCGTGGCCTGCGGCATTTAGGAAAAGAGTAGAAGAATTGTACTGTAACTTTGGCCCTATTGTTTAACAGCTCCCAAAGATGGAGGACACAGAAATTATTCTGAAGAGCAGGAGGCACACGGTGGAAAATGACCTTTAACTGCACTTCCTTAGCTGAATCTCATCCAATTAGAGCACTGTATATTTTCCCTAATAGCAGCTGATGAGGCAGGGCGTATGAGCGAGCACGCCCGACCGGCGTTGCTATGCAGCGAGATGGCTGCTTAGCACCAGAGGAGCGCTGGGGAATAAGTGAGCAGAGAGCTTTAATTTGATAGGGTTAGAATCCTGCAGGCTTCAGGGTCGCAGGTCACCAGGAGCTTGTCTCACACTGAATATGAAGAAATCAGAAGTAAATTGCTTACATCTGCTGCCAGTGGCTGTGAAGGCTGTGATTGGCTCCCAGAGGTGTGCACTATCTAAAGCAGGCAGCGGAAGGGGGCCTTGGTGCAAAGAAAGATTGTAATTGGAGTAATTCTGCATTAATAGATGTTAAAAAATCCTCCCAGCAGCTGGCTTGAAAAGCAACGCCTTGATGAAACGCTGCGGTATCACAGAGGTGTTTTCATTCTTTTTTTCCCTGTCATTCTTCATCTCCCTCTCTAAATGCCTGCACTCCGCCGCGGTCACAGCAGCCGTAAACGCTTTGTCTCCCTGATGAAGGCAATGACGCCCGTGTCAGACACGGGGAAGCCGATAAATAAGGTAAACAAAAGCGTCGTCTGAGAATTACTATCCATCAACATTGTCCACTGCCGGGAATGAGAAGATGGAGCAGGCGATATTACTGCCAATGAATAACGTTATATCAGGTCAAAGTTGGAGAAGCGCCGTATTGCATCCTCCCTTTTTTCAATATGGATCCCATATAAGCTATCTGTTTGGTTTTGGCTTTGCTTGGCGTGCTAGCTGCGGAGCTATTGCGCCCTGCTTGTCAGCGTGATGCTCACCAGTGGTTCGTGCTTCTCCTCACAGCCTCTGCTTTGGGACCGTGTCCAACAGAAAATGGGACAGGCTGTGAATTATCACAAATGCTCTGGCAAATGACACTTCATTGGAAGGTCTTTGTCACCAATTATGTGTCTATTAAGAAACAGTCAATCAGTCAATGTGCAAATAGCTAACCCTCCGAGGGCTCGGCTATTGACAGGATGTTGTCAATAGTCCATCTGATATGAATTAGCTGTGAAAGAACTGCGGGCTCGCCGCGGAGACGGTGCGCCTTCCCTGACCGTTTGGAGGCGAAACTTTATTGAACAACAATTATTTTAATGAGCCTTTTTCATAGAAATGTATCGCTTACATCAGGTTTGCTGAACAGTGTTGCCAAATCATTCCCATTTTGCGTCACAAACCCCTTTGTGTGTGTTATGTAATCCAAATGAGCCACTTTCTACTCCTCGAGCGCATTATTCTCACATTTGACTAAACCAAAAACGCAAATCGGATGTCTGGGGGGATAATTTGATTCCCCCCGAAACGCCCGCTGAAACCCAAACCCGTCAGCCACCTCCGATGATGGACGCTCATGTTCTATGTAACTTCAGCTCGGCAGATTGTCCCATCCTGGTCCAAACGGTTGCTTTACCAAATGTTATTGCATTATGTTGCCATTTCCACATAAATGAGTGTAAAACAGCTCCACTCATGTCGGTGCGAGCACATTACATTTACTGGTGCGCTCTGGTTTCATCAGACAGGCCCAGCGCCTCGTTTAAACAGACGCAATCACTCCCAATTAAAAAATATCCTATCCAGCCACGCCGATGGAAACACTTGTTTTTGATCATTTGAAATCACGACGCAGGAGCTGTCAATCCCTCCACCGCTGGCAGTCGGTTCTTTTTCATTGTTTACTGTTTACGTCTTCAGCTTTCATCCGGCGAAGATGAGAATTTACAAAAGCTAAAAAAAGAACTGTTTCGTATGGCCGCCGCTGCGTTTTAACGATCAACAACCGAACAACAACAGGTCCGATTATTGTAGAATCAACACCGATCCTGTGACGTCATCCTTGTCTGGGCCAGCCGGGCAGATCCAACATGGCCGCTGCCGACACACACGCCCTGAAATACACTCATTCCATGCTATGAAATACATGTGATTTGCTTGAGCTATTGCCATTAGGTAGATAAGTGCATCTTCTCTACCCCCCCAGGCTGAGCTCACAGGAGACTCTTTATGTTCAGGATGGATCAGACAGTCGAGCGAACGAGCCGAAGACCCGCTGGTCCTCGAATCTCCGCTATAATTACCATGACAGACTCACTTAAGCTGCTCCTCCATCCGGCAGCGTTACTGACACTGAGGCATCTCAGGATCCTTGTTGGGCATAATGGCCTCGCTGCGTCAGGAGCAGCAGAGGTGACGGCGTTCAGGCCGTGTTCTCGTAAACGAGGGGCCGTAGACGGGCCGCGGGATTAAAGACGAACAGGGATTTGACCCATTAGTCCCAGACTGCGTGCGGACCTCAGTCTGATTTATTCCATAGAAACTCCCACATCAAAATGAATATCTTTCCCGGGTTATCTGGAGATTTCAAGAGTTTCTTCCCCGGATTTTCCTTGCAAAATCCCAAAAAAAATCTTTTTTTTTTTTTTTTTTGGAAATAAATCCTCCAGTTTCCTGGTTTCCTGACAGGATTTGCAGGGTTAAAAAAACATAAACAGATAATCATTAAAAGAGGACTCGTCTCATAAATCAGCGGTGGGTGTTCCAGCTGAGGTAGCTCAATAAGCTTTCCCTTAAACATTGGCTCATGGTAATGGGAATATCTGGGGGTCAATCGGGGTTAGACAGTCTTCCTCAACAGGAAATGAGCTTTTGGTAGGCTGTGTTCCCAAGGTAATGAGCAATGTGTGTGTGTTTAATCTTAGCTAATATTGTTATAATAACTGGATAAATTATTAAAAACAAGCACATGGTAACAGTCCGGAGACCACCGCTGCAACCCCACGTCTGTTGCATTATTTTACAGCCTTTAATAACGTTGCAGCGGACGATGGTGACGACAAAGCGCCGGGGCTCATCCAGACTTTGGTAAACTTCCTATTTTCCTCCTTTTCCAAACACACACGCACACACAAACACACTCCCCTCCCTCCTCCAGCGTCCCCCCCTTCATTTCTCCACACAAAAAAGGGCACATCCTAGGGTCACGGTCGGCGTCTCCGAAGCACCGGCGTCCCTGAAACTGTTGCCCTGATATGCAAATGAGCCCCCGGATGGTCCATATTGTGTAACCACGTGTACCTGGTGTGATTGGTCAGCGGTCACGCCGCCCCGCGCATCGGCAGAACGCCTGGCATCGAGGGCTCCCTTCCCCATTTTCACAACAAAGGAGAAGATGGGGGCGCGGATAAACGGGGAGTTTCGTAACTTCCCCGTGCAGACAAAAAGCAGCCTGTAAATAGGAAACAGGCTCGCTTCTGAGACGGCATAACAACGGCATCAAATAAATACTTTATTCATGTGGAGCTAATTTCACCCCGCCATTTTGATCACGTCATTCCCTCTGGAAAATAGCAATTAAGTTTGGAGAGATAAAACATGCCAACTACTCTGCATTTCAAGGCTTCAGTGGCCTATCAGCTAGTCAGTATGCCGCCATGGTTTTCATCACTGTTAATTGATCCTTTCTTTAATTAATCTGGAAAGGAAAGCCCATATCTCTATCCTGTCTGATCGTCCTCCCTGTCTGTCACAACACAATAGAGGACCAATGCTACCGCCGTTAGCTCTCTGCTTTAGCCTCTCCCGCTGGCGCCGGGCCAAATGGACTATTTATGGCGCACCTTTCTGAGGACGAGCCGGCCATACGGAGCTGAGCGGCCGGGTTCATTACCGGAGCTTTAGCGGACCACGTCCAATTTGCATGCAGCGACGCCTCGCTTCTACTGCGGGTGTGAAGGTTAGCGGGAGGCCGTGGCACTTCCTGCTACGGTCACCAGTTGAAATATTCTTCTTTCAGCTCCTTGTTCCCTGACTGTCATGACCGCAGCCACATTCTCCCTCTGATTCAATTACAGCCCTCCCTTTTCTCTTTTTTTCATGCTTTGTTCCTCTGCTGGCATTCGTCATGTATATCGCTATGCACCGTGTTAGCAAAGCCTGCCGCCATATGCAATAAAAAGCTTTGATTTAAAGGAGCGAGGGGCCAATTTTGAAGGGCTGCGCGGAGAGTTTTTGGATCATTAAACAAAGAATTTACAACAAATGCAGCTCCATTTTTTTACGATGGAGGAAACACCAGTATTGACGGTAATGACGAATGTTTTTCAAAGCCCCTTTGGGTGTGGTCTTTATTTAGAGGGACAGATCAAGCCTTTTTTGTTTTAAATAGTTTCCAGGAGAGCCGTTGCCTCCGCTTTTGTGTACTTTAGCAGTTGGCCTGGGAATTCTGACAGCTCTACCTGCTGTAATGACTGCCTCTAGGAGGTGTGAAACAAGGTCTTAACACTTGGCTTCTCTGCCATGAATGTGCGCCGCATTCTGTGCTCGCATTTAAAGTTACAATTGGATGGTAAGGTGCCCCCCCGCCATACACACACACACACGTCTCCCCCTCTGAACAGACTGTAAAGAAATGGATGGGAGGCAGCTGAGAAATGAACATGTGAGTATCTGTTTCTGTCTAATTAAATCCAAAGAACAGCCTCCAGCCTTCCTCTGCCAAGGCTGGATCCAGGAGCTGGACTTTTTGTGGGAGCATACTGCCACCTATCGGTCAGAGTCTGCACCTCTGGCTGGGAAACCTTTGTCTGCCTTCCCTCCTGATTGCTGAGAAGACAAGTTAGCTGCTAACAGATAACCCGTGATGGTGACATCAGTCATGTGCTGGGATAAAACACTCTTTTAAGATCACATATCTCTTTTGAAGGCTTCTTTATTACTATTTGTACAACACGTAGGCTACCTCTAATGGCACAAATCATCTGAGCAGGAGAGTAATGTAACCCCGGCTCTTATGTGCTATCATTGTGAAATGTGTTTTCTTAGTGAGGGAGCCTGCAAAGGCCCATTTGTTGTTGTTGCTCTTGAGAACAAAGCAAAAGAAGAAGTGGCAGCTGGAGGAGCAATTTTTGTCCATCAAGGGCTATTGAGAGTTCAATTATTTATCTTGTGAAGTGTTCCAAGGATGTGGTCAGCTCATCAGGGTTATAATGCACGGAGTGAGAGGACATGTGCGCCGAGCACGAGGAGGAGGATGTTGTTGTAGTCTGGAGAGAACCAAAGAAAGAAGGAAAGAAAAAAAAAAAGTCTGCTAAAGCTCGTTTCCAGATATGAGAACTCCCACGCTCTCTGCAGCTGACGAGGAAGACTTTAGACGTGGACGTTCATGTCTCCGCTGCTGCCGCTGAGCAGGACAAAAACTTTGAGGTGAACTTTTAACTAGCACAGGAGGAGAGAACGAGTTCATCCCTCTATTAATAGTATTGTGCTCATCTCAAGTTGCACAAGGTGATGCTCAAGGTCATGCCTGCTGGCCACTGCTGACATTATACGTACAGTATGGAGAGGTTATGGTGTGGCTCCGTTAGCTTATTTCTACAACTTTGCATTCCATTCAGAAAAACTTTATCTTTTTTGGTTTTCTTAATTGCGGCTACAGCATCACGACGTCCTGAAATCCCTTTTTTGGGACTCAAAAGCAACAGGAAATGTGGATGTTCAGCTGCGGACACGGCTCACCACACCACTAAAGCATTAAAAACCGCCCCCGGGGCCGACGTGCATGTGTGCGTGTGTGTGTTTTAGCATGTTTGCGGCTACTGCACGCTAAATATTAATTCGAATGTTGTCAGGGTGGCAGGAGAAATGCTCCACTGATCAAAGGAGGATTTATCATCCGCGCCTAAAGCCGGCGGAACCTTCAGCCGTATTTTATCCAGCAAAGATACATAACCACGGCTAATGGAGGGAGGTGTTGGCAGGGGGAAACGAAATGTGCATTATATCCATAAAGAACTTCACGCTCCTGGATGACATCATGGACTGGTTTGAGTCGGTTTTGCAGTGCAGGACGTTAACAAAGCAAATTTACACAAAGCTTTAGCTGCTGGGTTTAATGGTTTCCTTTTGTTTTTTTAAATGGTTGATTTATGTGTCGTAAGAACCTTCTTTGAATTCTGATTTTTAAAAAGGTGCAAATCACGGAGATGAACGTTCTGCAGACCTCTGGATGGCGGGTTAGTGTTTAAAAATAAATAGATAAATAAGTGTCCACCCACCTCCTGACTTAAGTTATTCAAGCATCCATCTGAGTTAATTCATTCACATCCCAATTGCAAGTTCAGCTCAAGTCTCGATTAAAACTTGAAAATATAAAACTAAAACAGTACATTTGACGGTCCAGTGTGGAAGAACCTTGCTAATACGTCGTCCCAAATGCAATAAAACATAAACAAACATGCTTTTTACGGTCTGTAACTACGTTTCATGATAATCTCTGGATGCAAACAGGACAAAGTATGAGTATGAGTATGAACTCATTTCTAAATATAACTACAATAACAAGCTCCTGGACTGCAAATACAGTTGTGGAAAACCCATTTTGCTCGCTGCCGCGTCTCTGGTGGGGGACAGGTCGCTGCCCGACGACACCCCGTCTTACAGACCTCCAACATGGTTGACGAATGTGAGCGTAAATAAGTGGTAAGTCGTTTATACGCTTCTAATAAACGCTGCGATGTTCACTGGCCAGTTTGACCTGTGGCCCTTCAGCACAGGACCAAAGCCTCCCGTCATATCAGAACCTCCATATTAGCTTAGGAGGCGCCCAAATCTGCTGACTAATGCACGCGGAGATGTGATGAATCCCAGGCTACTGTTACAGCAGCACCTGAGCTACAGTCCATCTCCAGCCCCCTACACTTCTCCAAAATGGATCACTTTCAGAATCCCTGCTCATCTTCATCCATTTCTCCCAGTCAAATGGACTCTGGAGAAGTGACTGGTTTTACACTGAACTCAATAATCCAGCGCCCGCGCTGGCGAAGACACGGAGCTCCGCCGTGTATATGTTAACACCATTAAATCGCCCCCCCAAATGTCTACATGATTCGATCTTTTTCACAGTGGACGACGACCGAATTGAATTTCCCCAAAGTGGCTGTCCATTTCCTGTCTGCGTGTGACGAGTGGCTGCGGCTGCCGGGGAATTCAGACCCACTTTCTCATTCACTTAACTCCCAGATCACATTTAGCACAAACTGGCTGCGCATCGTGCGCATGATTCACACACACGTGTGCACGCACACACACACGCAAACGCAGGAAAGAAGTTCCTGAGAGTTTGAATAACACATGCGACTTCCTCTATATTTCCAGATTCCATGTTTCCAGCCTTTTATCCCTTTTGTGAATGCACACTGATGTTCTTTGTTGTGTGCAAGGCTATCGCCTCCGTCTCCATAGCAGACGGGATTCAGAGTGTACATTTTTGGCATCCGAGCTAGATGAGGCCCTGGCCTGTCAGTGGCGCTCTATAGCACAGCGGCTCTTAGTGGCCGTGACTCCGTGACCCGCTTTCCCGCTTCCTGGTGAATAGCTGCTGGCACCTCTGAGCAGCCTGTCTGCTGGAGGACGAGGAAGTTTAAAGAGATACAGCGTTTTTGTTTTTGCCTTGAGTATATGTTGTGATACTGCAGCGCCGCGCTCTGACAATGCCCTCCGGAGAAACGGCACGGCGAGAAGCCGCGCGCCCCTATGTGAAACGGGTCTTTGCACGGGTCACAAGAATTAAGGATGGCAATGGAGACATATTAGCGGTGTAGGGATCTAACTTATATGGAGATAAATGCTTTTAATCTGTAGTTCACCAGTCGTGGAGCAGGGACAAACCCTGGATAGGTCAGTTCTTGAAGGACACTCACAATATTCACTTATGGAAATATACCGTGTAGTTTGTTTTTTTTCAAAACAGGGTCGAAGGTCAAGGTCACCTTTACAAACAAGGTATTGTAGGAGATTAAATTTGCATTTAATCAACCACTGAAATGAATGAAAGGGGGAAACAATTCAAATTAAACTCAGCCTTGGATCATTTACCAAAGGATTTTTTTTTTTTTTAAGCATAAACCTCGGTGTTTAGATGCTTTTGTTCTGCCGTGGTTTTTCTGTGAGTTCTGAGATTTGCAAGGAAAAAAATAGTGACTAGCAGATGAGAGGTGCACCCGGAGGTCTGCTGGAGCAAACGGTGACATTTTGAATAATGTCAGGATATTTTTTTTTTCTTATTTTCATGTCAAATCGCCAGCAGTGAGTCGACCCAATGAGTCCTTTTTCCTTTTTTTGTGGGGGTAAACTGCCCCTTTAGGTTGAGACAGATGACTGGGTGGGGGATGCAAATTCCCTGTTTGCGAGGCTCTTAATCCGCTTCCTTTTATTGCAATGTTTGGAATGAAGGTTCCTGGAGGGAACAGAGCACCTCGGAAGTGCGGCTGCGGAGAGCTCTGTGAGCTGTGATTGGCAGGTCTTGTCAGTAAGTGTCTTCCAGTAAGAGGCACCTGCTCCGGCCCAAGTGGGATCCCTGCTCCAAAGTGAGGCGCTGAGACATTGTCTTAATTATCCCCCCTCCCTGGATGCCCCCTTCAACCCCATCTCAACAAGAGAGAGGGGGGTGGGGGGGAACACAATTAACGGTAAGCGTTTAGTGGAGAGAGATTATTTACTGGGGCCCATCCAGTGGAGACAGACACTCAGTGGTCCTGGGAGACAAACATGTCCATCAGCCCAGCAATCCAATTAAGTTAGCCATCTTCCAGGCGGTCAGTGCTAACCAGCAGTGTTTATCATGTAGCAATGACATTCCTCTGATCAGCTTTATTAAAGGGGTCCAAACGCCTCTGTTTTAGGGCTTAAGCATCCTCACAAAGGTCCTCAGTTGGAGGTCCAAAACACATTGGTTCCAGGTTGATGTTTGTGGGATCAGTGCATCTAAATTCCCGTCTTACTAATTACTAATGACTGCACCACATTTCTGTGTTATAACATAAGCATAAACATGTAAGAGCTCGCTTATTTAAATACAATCGGATCGAGATCTTTGTTTGAATTGAAAATAAGACGGGAGAATGATCAAGATACCGAGAACAAATTGCTTATTTAATTTTTCAGAGGCATGTGTGACCTTCACTCAACACAGAAACAAAAAAACAAACACCCCAACAAGGAATTCTTCTTCCATCTCAACAAGACTGAATCAGATTTGGTCAAAAAATGTGGAGAAACTCTGGTCGCAGTCAACATGGGCGACTGACCAGTCGGAGCTGAGCGGGGGAATTCTTCTAAAGTCAACAAAAGGTGCGCAGGGATGTGACAGCGGGGAGATTTCCTCCAGTGGGCCGACTTCACTGCAGACCCTCCAGGCTGAGGCCATTCAAAGCGCAGGACTTCACTTTGAGAGAGGCAAACCAAATGAGAATCTGGGCCTCGGGTCCCCGGGTCAGCTAGCAGGTGGGAATGAGATGAAGCATAACAGGGGGAAAGAAAAAAAGGTGGGGGGGGGAGAAAAGATGGCAGAGTGGGGACGTCACATCTGGGCTGAATTAGGAAAGTAATACGGCAGAGCCAGAGAAGTGTTTGAGGATCTGGGAGGCAGATCTCCTTTCCCGGGGAACAGCAGGTTAGTGTCAGCAGGGAGTCCAGATGAGAATGATTAGAGGTGGCCTTTGAGGAGCAGGTGCCTCCTCCACCTCGGCTGCTCGCCTCCGAAAGGCCCGTCATTAATCTTACATTGTCACACAGCGTTTAGGCAGATGATACTTATGAGCTTGTCACATTCCTCATTGTGTGTGGTTTGTTTCAAATGGTAAAATTCCCAGTATGTGGACCATTAGGGAGCACCGCTTCGTTACCAGCGAGCCTTGAAGTCCAAATCTCCAGGCCCGTTGCGGTAACAGGAAGTGGAATATCTCTCCTAGCATCACGCTGCGGTTGGATTTTTGAATTTTCTGCCAGCACATCTCAAATCACCACTGATGCTAAATTCCTCCAAGCAGCCGAGGGTACCAACACATTATTAGTCCCCTAATTTGGCCCCTGGCACTGTCAAACTCAGTGTAGCCCAGACAGACTTGTTTGGGAATCGATTCAGCGCTACATTAGCCAATCTAGCGATCATTTACACCAACTGCTTTTGGAGAACCGGCAGCGCATTAAAGAGGCGCTAACGTCACTCAGAGGCGGTCGGGCTGGGATGCCGGTGCCTTTAGACCTTACCTCCTCCAGCTACACAGCCAAGTGGAAGATCTCTATTCTTTCACGCCAGCGTTTCCACCTCGTTTCTTTGCGTTTCGTTGTTCTCCCTCTTAAAAAAAAATGAAACAGCCACGCCAGTTAGCGTCTCCTGGCGGGCCAGTGGGAAGAGCAGCTGTGGACACGTACCAGCGTGTTAACACCAGAGTAGGTGTGTGTCAACATAAAAAAAGCTCCAGACAGACACAGACGCTGCTACACTTTTAGATCCGCAGTCGGGCAGCACTTTGCTATTCATCCCACCTCGTCCAGGCACTGGGATACCGGCGCATGTCCGCACGTCAGATTATCAGACTCCAGAGTTCGACTGGTTGTGCATAAAATCATCTCACTCCTCAAAAGGATTTGAGAACACGCCGGTCTGTGTTGGGCCTGGAAACCTGAAGTGCTTTAATATGTATTGTGTGGTGTGTAGCTGTGAGCTATCTTAAACCTTAAACCCTTGGACAAAGACGGAGGGATGGAAAAGGAATGGGAGCCCAAGGCAGCCCGGTTTCAGCGGCTTTGCAGACTTTGCCTGGAGTGTGATGTACAGATGCTGCTCGCGTGGAGGGAAAGAGGGCTTGTGTTTCTGCAGAGCGTTTCAAAGAGGTTTGAGAAAGTGACGAGAGGAACGATAGAAGCTTACCCGGGGAGGGACGAGGGCCTGTCTGAGCAGGACTCCAATAAGGCTGCAATTTTCCAACACATATTCCGTCTTCCTCGTGGCTTTTTTGGACGGAAACTCTTGCAAACCGATACGCTCCGTCCCAGCTTTCACACATTCCAAATCTGCGGGCCGGCTGAGGCGAGTTCTCACCCTCTTTTTGCGCGGCTCTGGGATGAAGGTGTGGATGGCTGCGGATCAGTAATGATTTGCAAATAATAAGCCCGGGAATGAGCGAATCAATAAATCAGGAGATCTCAGAATGATTTGCGCCGCAAACTTATTTCTTTATTTATCCGGGGTGTTTTATTTGTTTTCAGCTCTTCCAGGCAGGAGCAGGAATCCCAAATTATCCAGGGGGTTAGGGGGCACGGTGCCCCTGAGCCCCGAGCCCCATAGCGGAGGTAACGTATTCAATGGCCTGCGGCGAGTGGAGGAGAGGAGCGGCCCCACTGCATACTGATGGCAGGCAGAGGAGCCGGTAATTGGAGCTGCAGAGGAGAGGGGAGAGGAGGGCAGGCACTGGGAGATGATGGCTTTGTTTTCTCTCTTCCTGTCTGTGCCGCTCAAACTCCTCCCCCCCGCCAGACCACTCTCCCCTTCACTCTCACTGAGTGGAGATATGGAGGAATTGAATAGAGATACTTACTAATTGGTCTCTTGCCGCTCGCTTAAAGGACCATAGACATTCTTTTTCATTTGCCTATTGAAACTAATAAATTATGTCATTCTTGTTGGTGTGTCTGCGTGAGTGTGTGGGTGTAGTTAATCGTGGAGCCATGGAGCAAATAGGAGAGTGTGAAGGACTGCTATTGCAAGGGTTCTAAGATGGGTTGTTTAAGACTGAAAGCAAAGTGGCTCTAAAGCGAACGTGCGCTTTAAAGGGAAAAAATTCCGAGTATGTTCAGCGCCGTTCCTGAGCTTCAGTCGACCGCTCACTTTGCTCTCTTGTCAGGAACCATTACACCCATTAGAGCCATTTGGAAACCGTCGCTTTTCTGATATGTTTTAAATTGGTACATGCTATTTTAATCAGCGCACATCGCAGCCGATTAAGAAAATTGCGGGGACAAAGAGTTTGATGCTGATGTAAGAGCGCCAGCCAGCGCTGCAATCGGGCCCCATTCCTTATGGCGTCGCTCCCTCGTGTGGGGAGGGGAGGCCAAGAACGTCCCTTCATGTGCGTTACAGAGCGAGCGTGGAGGTGCCACATTATTGCCGTCCTACACCGAAACACTTTAAATGTCATTAAATTTCCTGGCAGAGAGCCGCGCTGGCAATGGTGGGGTCATCGCCGTTGGCCGGGCTGCCCCGAACAGGTTGGCGCCCACGGGTGACCAGAAGGAAACGACCGCGCGGCGCTTTTAATTTCAGTCAAAGTGGAGTGGCGAGATGCGTTCCGAGGCATCAGCCGCGGGCTAATTGGGCCTCGGTGGGTGACAGTGCAGCGTCAAGAATAAAACAAACACAGTTGTGGCGTTTCTGCCACTGGACTCCAAGCCCTCATCACAGAGCGAGTGGTTCTGATGAAACACCCAGCCTAATTACTGCGGCACGGGGCTGTTATCTGTGCTGCCTCGCCGTAATTGATCCTCTGTTTCTTTTTTTTTCCACGCGCATTTATGTTTTTAATCAGAAACGAGAGCGTGCAATGCCTGTGTGCCTCAAGACCATGTAGGAGCTGATAATTAGCTGCTCTGGTTAATGGGCCTAAGCGTGCTTGCGTCCTCCACGGCTCTCTGGTGTCATAATGTGGCTGAGCTCGGAGGGGACGGCGCTCAGGGGTGATACACGTGTGATTAGTCTCCTCACTTCACCACAGCCTTTTTCACACCTTTAGCTTCACGAGTGAGCCGCCGCACAGCCTCTGGTAATAGAAAACTACACATCCTTGACTGGGCTCGCTAATCAGATCAGGTTCCCTCACTGATCTGGGAGCGGTGTCAAAGTTTAATCATTCCTTGAACGGCAGAGAAAGACCGCCACGCACAAGTAGCGTCCAAGTTTACCGAGAGCAACGCTTAGAAATGAAAGCAGCGTGGCCTCCTTAATATGTGCGCCGCATTTGTATAGTAGCATGTATGCTAATTCGGATAAATATATGATTTGCCCTCGGCAGTGAATTCTCAATGATGCTGCTAATAATACTCTGAGAATCCCACCCTATCTTTAAATTCACAGCAGATCAAAATAAATCAGTTCTCCTGATTGTCATGTTGTGCATCCTCCACTCCGCCAGAGATCTGCCTTTGTTATTCAGCCAGTGGCTCCCTCCTCGGGACCGTATATCCATATTCATTCAGAACCTATAGAATGTGTCAAATAGAGGTGTCCTAATTGTGTCCTTGATGAAAGGCTATTAATATTGAACACTTTCCCATTCGCCCGCGTGCCAGCACGGTGGAAAAGCGTTTTCTGCCTCTTTCACCGAGACAAAAAGCAGATCTGTTCATATCTCTAATGATACCTGATTCCCCAGAGGCCGCTGGCGAGACTAGCGGTGGCTTGAGCAGATTCATCAAACAAATACGCCGCTCTTTCCTCAGGAGGCTGAGAGTCACATTGCGTTATATCACTGTTAATTAGAATGAAATATGCGGTTCAATTATTCTTTGTATTGTTTAACTATGTGCGCTAACGCCAAATGCTAGAAAACGCGGCGCTTTACTTCTTTGTTCTCCCTGGTTTCCATGTTTTCCACCCTGACCTCTACCGCGCGGTGCCAATAAGAGCGGTTGATGGTTTGAAGGCTCCTGCGTTAGTCAGTCCTGTCACGGCCGCGGCTGGAGCCCGTCTGATTGGCCGGGCGTCTCCTCCCATGTGCCGTTGTTTTTGAGGCGGGCGGGAGCTGTCCTGCGGTCGGTGTCAGCATCCAACAACCTCTGATCCTCCAGCCGCAACTGTCAGGCCCGCACCTGTAACACCGAGACCCCGTGTCTACCCCCTTCCATGACGCGGGGTTGCACTCAGACATGCTTTGCATCTCTCCGGCAACTCGTTGGCCTGAGCAATACTCCCGAGAGCAGGCGCGATCCCAGCTGTTGTCTTCATTTTAATGCACTCTGAATAATATTAAACCGGAATCAGTTGAATTTATTAATGCAGCCTTGGCCCTTAGAGAGATGCTTTTAAAGGCCAATGATTTAATTTTGGCTCTTAAAGGCCATCTTCTGTTCTTGATGCTATAAAGAAATATGGCTTTTGCCATGTCTTAACACCACTGTGTGCTGCGGGGGCCACAGAATGAATTATTGCTTAATAGCGGCTACTGAAAACAGCTGCTATTAGCGGCCATTTTTCTCTCTGTTGTTATTGCAGTCCTGTTATCACCCCTGTTCCCAGAGACAACATCAATCCTGGTTACTGTGATTTATATGTTCCATCATAGATGGAGACTAAAGTAATGCTCCGCCTGGTTGGTTACAGACGCAGACAAACGGCAACAGCGAGCACCAGTCGAGCAGCCCGGCTCTAAGAAAGCCCTCCTGGGGCATCAGTGGCAGCTCTGCACTGCGGCCCTGGACTCAGAGGGGCACTCTGACCTCTGCTCCCCGAACCGAGGCCAGCTGGGACTTGAAGTCGCACCGGCTCTGGTCGCTTTTTTTGGTTTTCCTGGGGGGTAGGGGGGCATGTTCAGGCAAACCAAATAACACAAGTGTGGAAGAAAAAAACACTGGTAAGTCAACTCGGTGGCGTGTTTCCCACTTTGTCCCACTGTGCGTGTTATGTCTCCGAGAGGGGGTCAGAGAACCTCAGCGGCTCCGCACATGTAACAATTACTAAAGAGGTTCTGAGAATAGTGACTTATTCAAATGAGGAACATGTCTCTCTCTCTTTTTTCTGTTGAGCATCTCTCTGTAGAGGCACAGAAGTGAAACAGAGAAAGGATGCAGTGCCACCCCCCCCACCCCCCCGCCTCTCTCTGCACTTGGTAGTTTGACGTCCGCTCCGGGGATGAACATCAGAGCGGCGGCTGCTGAAAAAACAGGTTGTATGGGTCCTTGCACACAGCCTGCCTGTGGTGCCGCCTGAAGGACTGCCATGGAAACAAGGAGTGTGACAGGCTCTGGGGGGGGGGGATCCGCCGCAGCTGCAGGCGCTTCCTTTTTTGACAGGCCGATGAAGACATCACCGCCACGCCGCGCAACAACAACAACCGCCACTGCCGCCACTACTGGAGTAGGAAAAAAAAAAAACGTGATCAGACGGTGTTAACTGCTGTGTGGCTCAAATCTTCATTAGCAGGCTTGTAAACACATCCAGGGACGTTGGCGACCTCATCGTGGGGGGGGGGGGGGCTGTACTGCACACACTTCCTCTGCCGAGATGCTTTCCCACGAGGAAACAACTGATAAATAATTCCTTAAATGATGATTAGACGCAGACACCTGTGTCTTTATGAGGGTGGCGTGAGCGTGCGCGGACACCCGAGCGAGCGACTGGGGCAGCCCCAGCCTGGTCTTCACGATCCACCGGCTGTGACGACACGAGGAACGCCAGCCCCGCCCTGCCGACCGGGATGTGCCAACACCTGCTTTCATCTTAAATATCTCCTCCACTTATTGAAACGCCGATGTAAAGTGGGCATTTCGCACTTCTCAGCTTCTTCTTCTTCTTCTTCTCCTCCCTGAGCTGTCAGACGTTTAGATGTCCTGGTGCGGCAATTTGGTTGTTTGTTGAAATGTCGTCTAATAGTACCCTGGGAGCATTACTTAATTGGTTTCACCTCTCGGCGACGCTGGGTCTCGCCAGTGATCTGCCTGCTACCCCTCCCAAAATCTGCCCTCCTCCCAGCCCCGACACACACCCCCTCCCATCTCTTCCCGGTGGAGCTGAGAATGTAGGAGGGTTTCAGCCAGTGTGTGGGATTTAGCCCGTCAGAAGCTCAGGGTCACCTCCACACCCTCTCACTTTGAAATGGACCCCCGGTGGCAGCTCCTGGGAGAGCCCAGTGATGTCTCTATCAGCCTGTCAAAAGAGATAGCCCGGGGCTCCACCAGGTCCCCCTGAGCCAATCAAACTCTTCACAAAGCACAGATGGATGCTCTTTCACCAGCATGCTGCTGCAGAAGGGGGGGGGGGCACCCGGCCGTGATGCTCGGTACCCTAATCAGCTCGAGCCAAGTCGCGCTGGTGGGGTCCACCGCTTGGTTCAGCACAAGTTCTTGTTGGGGAAATACAGACAAAGTGTGATTTATATATGTGTGTATATAGTTTAAGTTTCTTTGTGGGACAAATGAATAATTAAAGAAGTTATATGGTTGATGATTGGACTTTATATGAAAAGTAAACATGGATGATAAAATGGATGCATTAGAGAATAGCAAATATGAGTGGCAGTCCACCAGGGACGCGCCGGACACGGGAGCAGCACGAAGTGGACTCTCCTGTTCCCATCACAGGCGGATTTCTCCACGCCAACAGGCGCTTCTGCTCCTCAGCTGTTGCCTCATCACATTCGGAGCTGTTCTTTTTACGCCAAAGGCTACATAAAAACATTTGTGCCTGTTCATAATGAGCTTGAAGTTTGTCGTGTTGTTGATTACGAGTCCTACGCAAAACCAATAACTGCCTTCACACCAGTAGCTATATTTACAGTTACCACCATACTTCATGGAGACACTCACTTAGCCAAGTCTTTAAAAAATACGCTACAGCCAAGCCGCTCTGTGTCTCAGGCCTTCCTGTGCGTGCTCATGACTCTTTTACTCTGTTTGGACACGGACAAATATGTAAACCTACACAAATACACTGTTTCATAGGTTGAACGTGGTGTTTTATTTTGAAAATTGCCCAGATTCCGCATTGCTGAGAGGGACCACAGCCCTGGTTGGTTTGCCAAACTAACGTGATTTCCGGGTGTCGCTTTTCCGACTTTACCATATAAACCGTATAACGTAAACAAAGAAGCTGGTCACGTGTACGTTTTTCTTATTGTTCACGCGTAGTGTGTTTTCTGACTTTTCTTTGCAAACGCGTCTTGTCTTGTGCACTGTTTGCTAACCAAACAATTTCTAATTAAATCCAAAAAGCAATCGGCTAAATAGAGGTAAGGAGACGTGTCGCACTGCTAACAGGCTACGCAGACGCACGGCGAGGCCTTTAGACGCTGCTGGCCGGGTGGTTTTGGCAGAGATGTGATGCTCTCAGGGTGGAGGACGGAGAGAGCGCTCTCCTCTCTCATCTGGACTCGGATGCTCGGAGAGCACAACAAAGCGTCGCTTTAGGAACCCCGCCGCTTTGATGTGAGCCTGGTAACCGAGAGGCAGCGGTGAGCGGCGTGTGAGCGCTCCTCCACCGGCTGTTGTGTAATCAGATGTGTTCAGTGTGTGTACAGAAGTGCTGTAATCCATCCTACAGCGGCGTGTCTTTTTTTTTATATAAAATGGGCAAAGCTAAGAGCTCAGGGTTATTTGAGGTTATTTATTCTGGATTATTTATGACTTGATGATCACATATGAGTCAGAAATTGATCTCTTGACCTCTTGTAGAGCTGACAAACTTGCATCTTCATATATTACATATGAGCCGTCAAGATATAAAAAAGGAGAAAGTTGTTCTCTACAGCAATGATCCTAATATTTTGCCCAATTGTTGAGACTTATAAGCACTAGTTTGGGTCAAACCTGCATTCTATTTTAATGTTTATAGGCAGGGCCTGGCTCTATTTTCTTTTCCTCCAGGCCTGTGATTGACAGCGCCGTGCGTTGCCCTCCTAGCTGCTGCAGTTCACAGCCCCTGTCAGGGGGGGTGGCAAATGCACAAGCTGGAGAGCGGCTGGCTGCCCCCCGCCCCCCGGTGGCGGAGGCAGCCTTAGTGCGGTACTGTGGGGTGGGGTCACGGGCTTGGCTGGGACTGAGGCGCTGTTGTCAGGTGGACAGAGCGGCGGCGTGTTCAAGTGGGAAGCAACCTTTCATCCCTCACATCCGTGGAGCTTACTTTTTCCTCCTTGGCGGGATCTGGCTGGTGGGTGCTCTCAGCGCGCTGTACTGCACCTGTAAAAACAAACAGGAGTTTGGTCGGAGGCAGGTAATCCGAGCTCAGCGGAGCGCACGGTAATGGCTCCCCTGAGGAGCGCCGGTGCAGTGGAAAGCGAGGCGGGCTCGCCTGTAATGAATCATTTTTTAAACACAGGAGCAGAGGGGATTAATCACAGAGAGGAAGGATTTGAAGAGTCAAGGGGTTCCGCACAAGTGTATGCACTGCCCCCCCCCCTCCCCCAGCCTCAGTCTGCACCACCATCGCAATGTTAGAAGCAGACATCAACTGTTGAGATGACCTGCCAGGCCAGCCTGGAAGTTGCGAAACTGCATAATCATTCAGTAAAAGATGTGCCCTCGCAGGGAAACTTCGAACAGCCCAGAATAGTATAGAGACGTCGTGTTCGAGCAGCAGACTGCGGGAGTCTTTCTTCGGAAACTCAGGACCTAAACGTGACATTTGACCCCCGGTTTGCCAGCTGCAGCTCCACGGTATTAAAGTGAACCAACAAACACACAAAAGTATAAACAGAATGTTGAATCATGTTTTCTGCTAGTTTAACACAGAATGGTCAGTTGTCTATCATTTCTCCTGCTAGCGACCGCGATAATCCAAAAGGGACCGATCGTACTGAAAAGGAGACGAGCGGGAATTTAGGAACGGGCTTTTGAAGAGCACTCGGCGAGCTCAAACAACAGAGCGAATCTGTTGAATAAAGGTAAAGAGCTCTATGCTAATTAGCTTCCTCGCCATTATTAGAATGGGAGATGGAACGTGGGAACAAAGTGACTGCCTCCTGCATCAGAACATGAAACTGTCCTCAGAACTGACAGATGCTTCTTATTTCGGGACAGACACGCCGTTGTCAGAAGTCCCCGTTTGAGGCGGACTTTAGATGTGCACAGGCACTAATTGCCAAGTCACATTTGCAAGAAAGACAGGAGTCAATTTTTGCGCCTTTGTGCTGCTTTTTGTGTCCACACCTATCTGAGGATTGAAGTTCCAAGTCAACAAAAACAAAAATCTGGTCTATTGTTGCAGGTCTCCTGTGCATATGATGTTCAGGTTATTTTTCATAGCACATAATGAAAAGTACTTACGACGAATCTTAAGGGTGTTTTGTGGGTTTCTTTTTTTTCGGATTGGAGCTATTTTCAAGACGTCGCCGCTCTTTTAAAGCGGACTTAAAAGTGTCGCTTCCGTGAGATTTAAAAGTGAGCCGCTTTCAAACGCTGCATCCCAACGGGCACGGAGACATACAAAGGGTTCCGAATCAAAAACAAAACAAAAAACGTACCGGCCACCTTGTTTTGCCAACTCACTCAGCCAAATCTCAAACAACACAAGCTCCCTCCGACATCACAGAGCGGTCGGCCGGGTTCTGCCGCAGGACCACATCAAGGCTGTGGCGCGGGGAAGGACTGGGTTCCAGATCCAGACTGTCAGGATTCCTCCCGTCTGGCGGGTTACCTGGGAGATGAAGGCGCCGAGCGGCACTTCATTTCCTGGCCAGGCACGATCCTCAGTCGAGTGAGCAGCGTGTGCCCGGCGCCGCTCGCGCCGCCCGCCCTGACAGCTCTCCTCGCTGTGATGTAAATGCAAATGACACATCAGCCGTGGCTAATATGTAATCACATATGGCACCCAGCAAGGCGACTGAGGCTCACGACGACATTAATTGAATAAACCACCCCTGAAGTGACTGAGGCCGCGTCAGGGGCCTCGGCGTTGACACGACAACCGCGGACGTCAGGCGCCCTCTCAGCCAATCAGCTGCTTTAATGTCGCGGCCGCCTCAATCACAGGCGCCGTCGCTAATAACGGCCAAGGCGGCGGCGGTACGGCCGAGGACAGATCTGAGCGTCGCTGGGCCCGGGTGCCGCTGCGACTGCGCGGGTGTGCATAATTGGGCCGGGCGCGCTTTAAAGGCGAGAGTCCATTAATAATCAAACAAAGCCAGAGGATGTGTTCCCGCAACACCTGGGAATTCTGCGGTAGCAAATAATGCGAGACGTCTTCCGGGAATTCCCTCCCTATCTGTATGTAAAATTGGACCCTTACCTTTTGAACATCAGTAGGCACCCTCTTGAGGAAATTCAGTATTTCATTATTGTCAATAGTGTACGGGTTGCGCAGCTTCTTGGTAAATTTGTTAACGCCTGTGAAAACAAGAACACATTAATAAATAAAGTTGTCACGACAACTGGCATATTTTTACACCCGGTGCTTGCAGAACAATATTAAAACGAGCCGTGTAACCTTGAATGTGCTGTTCTCGTGTACCAGTAAGTTGGGATGCTGCTCGTATTTATTTATTTATTTATTTACTCCCCTCCCTTGGTGCTCATATTTAAATGGAGAGGGGATTTTAAAAATAAGGAACGACATAACGATGAGGTTTCGTGTTATCTACACAGGTTGTAAATCAGTCATGATCTAACAAGCTGTTTCCCTGCCGAACGGCTGGATTTAATGGCATCAAAGCAGCATGATGCGCGCGTTAAAATGCACTGTTCCATTCATGTTTTACGAGTCAGTTATCAATATTCTTGACTTATATTTGACCCACTTGATATGAATAATGGCTCTGACTTTTCCTCGTCTTTGATTACATCAATCAAAACGTTCCTCGTGTCTATATTAACTGCACACAGCCGAGGAATCGTTAAAAAAAAAAAACGACAACAAACAAACACCCAAACAGAAAAAGAACATCTCAGGGGTCTCCTAATGGGACCATTATATTCACAGCTTGGTGCTATGAACTGCACCCCAACAACATGCAGACAAAGAACCTAAGGACTTAAATATGTTCAAGCAACTTGAAAGGCTTGCCTTGCAACCACAGAGATGGGGGTTAACTGGGGAGGCAGAGGAGTGTCTCGGCTTGTGTGTTTTTCGTTTGATATGATGCTTTTTTTTTTTGGTATTGATTGCGTTGAAGGCGGTGTGGAACCACGGTGGTTGCAGGCTTACAGCTGGAGGAGGAGAGCCCGTTAAGGGCAGCGCGTCTCCCTGACCACTGAGACGACTGTCTATTCTGGATGACTACAGCAGATAATGAGAGGCCAGACCAGGAGCCTACAGACTGCCCAAGGACATCATGCATTATATACAGCCCGCTAGTCCACCGCGGCTTTGTTTTTCACACAAACCCTGGGCCTCGCCTTTGCCGGGCGCCGCCGCATCGGCCCACACTCAGCAGAGCAAATCCACTGCAGCTGTCTGATCTGTGCATCTGCAGAGGTGGACAGTTCCTTCAGCTCCTGGATTTCCACTTATGCCGGGCTGCATAAAGCCTGTGCTCTCCGTTAGAGGGTTGAAGATGCTCCCAGATTTGGTTATATATTGAGATCTAGAAAAGAACTTAATTTAAAGTAAACTTACCCCAGATGAGCACAAGGTATCGCAGCGGGATGAAATACAGCAGCAGCATCGCCACAAACAGCACCGAGCAGGCCAGGCATGACAAGAAGGGCACAGACCAGTTAAACATGCTAGAAGAGAATAAGGACGTCAGATGAGTTCCTGGTTCTTTCAAGATGATTTGATGGAAAGAGGCTCAAAAGGCTTGGGACAAATGTACTTTTTGATTCTTTCTCCAATGTTGGCGAGTTCCTCCAAAACATTCTGGACAACCAGCACTACTTCCTGCACCATGTGGATCTTTTCCATCAAGCCCTTTTTCCCTGCGTCCTGAACACACACACACACACACACACACTGATGAGGCACACAGTTGAGTCAAATGTTGGGCAGAGTAGACAAAGACCAGTTTATCTCTGCTATTATGTGTGATTTCTCTACTGAATGGCCCATAACGATCAAACACTGCACATCCTCAGACTTTGAAGATGAGACGGACTCATCGCCCGGGAGGACGACGGAGAGATTCTTGCTTTTGTGCGGCGCAGACACTAGAGCCGCCCCACAAGAGCCGCACAATCAAAACTGGCTGGTTGATGTAAAGTAGATGAAATGGCCCTCCGCAATCAGGCGGGTGAAGGGACCCGGACAACAACTGCATCCGGCGCGGGAAAGGTTTCAAACTAGCTTTTTTTTATGATCTGTCAGAGCAAGCGCGCTAAATTAGCCTATCAGTAATCACATTTTCATTACAGATGAAGGCTCAAATGCGACTTGTGTCATCCTGCAAGCACTCATTCCAAGAAGAGCGGCATACTGAGTGTTTTACTGAGTAATTTTGATGTCTGCGAGAGCTCGGGCCGCTGGTTTGACCCAAACAAACCCCCGTTATGAACGAAGGCGGCTCTGAGCGGATTCTGAGGCCAGAGATTACACATTTCTGTGGAATCAAAACATCAGGGTGACGTGTTCAGGTTTTAATAACCTACGCCAAGCTGCAACTGTCTCCAAGCTGATCCAATGTCAGGTTGCCCGCTAATGTGAAAAGGCTGCTTAAGTTGCCGCTTTGCAAAGAGAAACTAGTTTGTTGGGGGATTTCTAAATCCATTGGAAAGTAATCAACGGTCTTTGTGAGAGAACACCATCTGGAGGTTCTGCGCCCGCTTGCATCATGTCATTGCTAACAATGAACGGAACGTGAGGTTCTGATTCACTGACATAACACCGAGCCTCACAAAAGCAATAAGTCACAGACAGATGACGGCTCCCCCTCCAAATGAAATAAATGTGATCACATCAAGGCTGGAAATAACGACGAGTGTGAAGCCTCGCAGAGGCAGAGGAGTGACTGGAGCCAGCACAGCAGATAAAGAGTGCTGAGAAGGCTCACATCAAAAGGAGGAAATAATGACAGGAATGATGACAGAGAGTGGGAGAGGAAGAGTGAGAGGGAAAAGTGAGATGAGAGCGTCGGGGGAGGGCGCTCTGATGGACCCTAAAAGGGGGCTTGATTGATGTCTGTATGTTTATGTTACGAGTCAGCTGCAGCCGTAGCCTGTGTGTGCTGACGGGGTCCAGGCGGGACGCCTTTATCAGGGCTTCATGAGGCGCCCCCAGGGAAAACACTGTCAGCGTGCAGAGACTCCCCACTGTCAGGACAACTCCTCTCCAAGAATCGAGCCGTTCCCACACTAGCAGAACCTCCCACACTGGGCTCCGCTCGGTCCAAAAAAGGACAAACTATCACAAATATGATTTCTTTTGGACTCTCCTGAGGGAAGGAACAGTGTGTGTGTGTGTGGGTGTGTGTGTGTGTTATGCTCCATCTTCTCCCAGTTCACTGATTTACTCCCCATCGCATCAGGTGTCAAATGAGCTCATTCTGGGTTTATTTTCGAAAGCGGTGGATCCCGTCAGAGGCCGTTAAAAGCCGATACGGTGTGTTGGGGAACGCATCAAAATTTGTGACCCATTTACTTCGCTCCAAATTCAAAGAGTTCACTTCACCGTGCACATGTACAACAGAGGAAAACAGGGATCTATGAATGCTTATTAATATCATTATTCACGCGCCTCAAGACTCTTCAAATACATCATCTCCTTGGCAACCCAAACCGCGATTATTTATTCGATATTACTGATCATTTCTCTTTTACTGTGGTCCTGCTTGCACAGAAAACAAACCCCAACATAAAGAAATGAATAAAAGATGTCTCAGTGTGTGTGTGTGTGTGTGTGGGGGGGGGGGGGGGGACGGGGGGTAAACTGGGGAGAGAGTAAATGAATCCTAAATGTGAGCTGATTGGAAAAACCTGTGTGAAATCATCTTCTCATTTCACATAAAACTGTAAATGCTTCTTTTTAAGGTGCAGTAATGGAGAACCAATTTGATCCCCTGCACAAAGGTAAACACGCTCTCGCAGACGTGCAGGTTGTTATCAAAGGCTGCAAAAAGCTCATTTAGAATCACTTTAATTAGAGTAAACGCTGCCAAATTTGAATACTCAAACGGAATATTTTTGAAGCGACAAAGACGGGGGCCGCACCGGGATGGATCCCACCTGTGCTGGTGCTCTCTGAGGCTTGGGCGTGCCGGGCCGGGCCGGGCCGGGCCGGGCTGCGTGCGGCAGCTCTTATCATGCACAACGCAGATCGTGACACGGACAGTCTCGTCTGACCGGGGTGGTCAAGGAGACCCAGCGGTGACTCTGGACTGGAGGGGGACAGATGAAGCAACCCTCCGGCCCAGTCTACCACCCACCCACCCTCTAAAAAACCCCTCCTCCTCACCCTTCCCTCAGCTCCCCAGGGCGAGGCTCTGGGAGCAAGTCGACCCCGAACCAGCGCCGTGAGCTGGCGGGGAAGGGGGGGGCGTAGAGCGAGAGCTGTTTCATCTCATTTCTGCTGGAGATCTACTGGTTCTGCCTCTCTGTTTCTTCATGTCGTGATTAAATATTGCCTATCTGCACAGCTGCGACCTGAGGCCAAAGGGAAGTCACGTTGCTAACACATAATCTGTGCGCCGCCTCTTCCCCCCAGGACAGATTTGTTCACAGGCTGAAAATCTGTTGGCTAATATACTGCTGTATCACCGAGATGCCTTTCCACTTCCTTCAGCGTCATTCCTTCACGTTCCCGATACTCTGGGGTTTATGTATTTCCTTCCTCAAGGGGAGAAAATGGGAAAAAAAAGTGGTAATCGTAACCTTCTCGCAGGGAAATGCCTTCATGGTAAACACTGGGGGGGGGGGGGATTAAATGCTTTGAAGGCTTCAAATTTAACACTGATCACTCTTTAACCCCAAATCTTTTTTAAATCAGACTTTGATAGGAGGCGTGACGCTCCGCTGCTTGATCTCGCCGCACGATATCGCATTCAAGTGACAGCGACGCCATAACAAGTCTTTCAAATAAGCCGTCTTAAATGAAAGCTGACAGCTTAAAACAAACACGGGTGACTGCTTAATTAGTAAATGAAAGGAGATATTTCATTTCCTCTGAGTGCGAAAGGGCTTTCGGAAAGCTTCGCTCAGGAGAAGGCTGAGATCAGAAACACACGAGCAAAGAGTACGTTTTCTCACACTCCAAAAAACTCCACATTCCTCGGTTATAAATCGAGGCCTCGGAGGTAAAGACAAATGTAATAACCGTCCTGTGTGGCGACGATATTAAATTTGGTGCATAAACATAATCCTGCCCGATACAATATTCATGCACGCCGACTCTTCCGCATCCCCGCCGTCCGTTTAAGCACCCGTCGCCTGTTTTTCCTCGCAGTGATAGCGCAGCTTAGCACTTTGTGGGCGCAGACATATCATGCGAGTTTCATCAGTGAATTAGCCCGTCCTTTCAGACAGGATTTGGTGGATGTGCCTGTGTTTTTAAAAGAATCTGGCTCTTTTCTTCGCCCCAGGTCACCACAACAGAATATATTGAACGCATTATGGATATGAATCCTGGGCCTAGACACGCAGCACAAGGGTCATCGCTCGGAGGCTTTTGTAAGCTCCGCACTTCATTGCCATAAAGCAATAATGCACATCCCAGTTAACTCTTCCTTCTTTACAGAAAACAGCGGGATGAGCGTAATTGAATATTGTGTGCTGTGGGGAGGTATAATTTTCTGGCTACTTAAAGATTTCCTGTTGTTTTGTTTTTCAAGAGACACAGGAGAGATAAAGTGTATTATTAAACATGGTTGCTTATGATTTCTCACAAACGGACGAGCGAAAACGAGCACTAACCTCCGGGGCGAAGCGCAACTTTGCTGCTCCATTTTACTTTGTTTGCCTTTTTTCTGGTACTCAGAGGTCATTCCCATCCTAACTTTTCGCACACACACATCGGCGCCGCATAAATATGGAGCGACTGCAGCCTTCCCAGCCGCGCAGCACATAATTGACGGTAAATTTGAATTATAGATTTTCAAAGGACGGCGCTATCTCGGCAGAGAACGTTTGTAGATTGACACCGGATACCCGGAGGAGCAGGATGAAGAGCTGCGTGCTGCAACTGTTTCATGAACGTTGCCCTCATTTGGAATGCACAAAAAAAAACAAATCAACATTTCTATTTTTAGTTAGAAAAGATGCAGCCTTGCTTTTGATTTCCACTAAACCACCAAGCAGATAGCTCTTTGGTAATACATGATGAATTTGTATAGGAAGCATGAGCATTCTTTTGTCAACTCCATAGGTCACATGTCCCACGTTACAACTTAACCTTGAATATTCCGAAACAAATTAGGCATATTTTAAATGTAGAAACCAGAAAGTGTTTTTCACGCCCGCTCAACATTTTGAAGACACCCAGACATAGTAAGAAATCAGGAATGTGCCGTTATATATTATCCTTTAAAAGGTTAGAGACAGGATAAAATACCTTTTCGTCTTCCTCCTCTTCGTCACCCATGCTCATGTTCACCTAGGAGAAAATAAAGGGTAGTGGGTGATTTCAAACGAATGGGACATGTGAGCACTGGAGCATTTTTAACAAACACCTCGTAATGAAATTTTCTTTGAGTACATTCACCCCTATTGGGAGAAGCTTGTTTCCATAGAGACTGCATCACAGGGGTGACCTCACACAAAAGGAGAGGTGAAAAAGGGTCCTCCTCACAAGAGCACTGTCACACCAAAGCAATCTCATTTCTCCACAACGTAAGCACACAGAAAAACAGAAAGAGTGTGGGGGGGGGGCACATTTAATTTGGATGCTGTTGCCTAGATCACTTTATATCAAGTCATCGATGACCCCAATGTGGTGCACGCTGTGACACCGCCTCGGAACACAGCTGTGTCATTGCCGGCCAGAGGGTCGCGGAGGGGTGGCAGAGTCTCTGCACTGGATATGGGGGTGAGCCCAGACTTTAACATTGCCCAGGGATGGCATCTTTGCCAGGAGTCGTAAACACAATCACTAGGCTAGGCGTGTCGCTTTGGGGGGGGGACGTGTGAGAGGGCCAGGCTTCTGGCTGCCTGACGAGAGGGCTTACAAAACAATAAAATTGGGGGGCATTCGGTAGTGTGAACGGCATTAACCTTCACAGGGACGCGGATGGCAAACGTAATTTCAATAACGGCAGAGGAGATGTGGTTGGACTACAGCCCGCATGTATAGCTGTGGTGACGCTGAAGGCTTTACTCTATATTTACAGTGATTCCATTTCTTCGGAGTGTCTGTAACTCACTATTTCCTGGTTGGAGCTGGCGTTCCCTGTCGTCAGCTGGAAGTACTGCCATCCCAGGATGAGGAGCAGGAAGAGGGGCAGCATGAAGAGCTCCCAGTGCCACACCGTCACCAGGAAGATCTGAGGAGACAGCGAAACAAAATATCTAATGGGCTTAAGCGCAGCTTAGATCGCGTGAAAAGCCTCGCTGATGGATACAGATTTTTGCTCTCGGTGTTTTGAAAAGTCGCAGACATTTACAACAACTTTTAATATCTTGGAATCCCTATTATGCACAGCGGTAACACCGTGCTGGCTGAGTGTCTCAGTGCAGAACAGGAAATATGACATGGATAGGCAGGGTATGCTGTCTTCTAACTAGCATATCAAATCCTCTTAGATTCAGAGCTAGCGAGGCTCTCTGAAGAGGCACATATGGCAACTGGAGAAGCATTTGCAACATTTACCCCCTCCGTGGTGATGATGCTTAGAAAAGCCAAGACCCCTGGTAGAAATGAGATGGATCACGCTGAATGAGTAATCCCTTATAATTCGGTAAAGAAGTGGTGCTAAGCACGTTGCACAACACCCACTGCATTTCACAGCAGAGCACTAATTGGCCGGCCGCATTTAAACCTATTTAGTGACAGCCTAATGAGTCTGTCTCCGACTGAAATTATCAGGAATGTGTGAGGAGGATAACACCAGTGAGCTGACAGGGAGGGAAAAAAGAAGAAGGAAACCGAGAAAGTGGAATATTAAAATCTGGTGTCAATCTCTTCTTTTTTTACTTGGGTTTTTTTCCCCGTTTATCCCTTAAAAGTGTGTAACTGTTTACCTGAACCTGCACGACAGCAGCGCCACACAGCAAAGCTTCGGGCCCTTGGAGTCTGAACAATATGTTCCAGTTAAGCCTGAGACAGGATGTGAAGCACCGGGGCCTTCGGGCCTCAAACGCCAGCCTGTAAACAGCAGACTGCTCCTGTCATAGCAACCACGGGCACCACCAATGTTGCTCCGGGGGAGCCGGCCCACCTACTGCCACACCAGGTCTGGGTTCAAGCAGCCACCAGGGAAACACTGAACCGTGAGTAAAGCAGACAACGCGACGGCCCGCCTGCCCTGGGCTCCACAACTGTTCTGGACGTTAGATTGTAGGTGAGCAGGAACGTCCTGGAGAGAGGACGCAGGCCTGACCAACGAATGAAGGAACAATATGTTACCGCTGCTTCCCATTAGGCTTTATCTGAATAAGCTATTCTAAGGGTGGGGGGGGATTTAAAGGTAAACAATGAATATGTATGACGTGCAGAGGTACCTGCAGTACATCTCTTCGCTGTTATGAATAACCTACGTCATGAGTTGTCACCCCGGCTCCCACGAGGGAATTCTAAAGCGACGCTCCCCTCACCCCAGAGGAATTCAGCCGGACAGGTAGCTTGTCATATTCCCGGGATTCTCATAAAGGAGAAGCGGAAAAGAGGGAGGGGAAATCGCCTGCCAACTGACACGAGCCCAGCAGGAATCTTCAACCTCCTTGCCCTCCCTGGAAAAGCTGCTACATTAACCACTAAAGTCTAATTGCTTGGTCTCTGTCTTCCTGCGCGAGTCAACAGAGGGAGCCAATTCATTTCCACCCGGGGAGCCAGCACACAGAATCTGTCACAGGTATTCATAATCGCCCGCTAATGCAAATTTCTGGAAAACGGCGTTCTGGCTCGCTGGACAAGATAAAAGCCCACAGAAATACAATAGCTCATGTCTAAACCGAGTGCTTAAATGAGGGTATAAACCAAAACTGTCAGAAACACCTCTTCAATTCCTCCCGTACGGTGTGTCGGCCCATGTGTTCGGGAGTTACATGCTTTTATAACACCGATAAAAACGCTGGTGGGGAAACATCTGGGAAAGCTGCTCGGATGCCATCACTCAGGTGCACAGACTGAGACTTCGCCGTCAGATATCCCAGCGTAATGAGCAGAGGCAGGGCGAGACTATCCCCTTGTCTCATCCCGTCCTCCCGAGTTTCTCCGAACTGGAGACGGAGCTAATTCCACAGTAAGTGGTTTATCTTTTATTAGCCAGCGGCTGAGTGATTAAAGGACGTGGTGGACAAAGTGCAACCTTGCAGGCAAACCTAGAGTATATTTAAGACGACCAAAAAAAAAAAGAAAATGGCGCGTTTTAATTGCTGTCAAAGAGGAGCTAGGATTAAGGAGCTGGCTGTGTTGAAAAATGACAAGCAAAGGCTTTTTTAAATATAGGAACGCTAATAGGTTGAATGAGTGTGGAAATACAGGCATTTATTCAACTGAAATGGACACAAAACAACAAACAAAAAGCAAGGGAGGTGATAATTAATGATATACCTGAGCATTTAGCTTTATGCACAGCAGAATTGGATAACAAACGACTTGTAATTGAGCCACTGTTAGTATGTATATCTGGGAGGAGAGCCTCTAATGTAGGAATCCTCCCTCGACAAACACCATTTAGCTGAAAAATGTCTGTATGATTATGCACGGGGCGCATGGGGAGGGGAAAAAAAGAATAAATTAATAAAACTATTAGTGAAGGAGATGATGGAGATGCACTCTCCTTAGCCACCTGTAAGCGCTTGGAGAAGGGGGCAACCCTGGGCAGCGCGATTCTGCCAGCAGGGTTAAGAACAGCCTGACAGATTTGTTTTATAGCGCCATTAATATGATTCCACTAAATGCGTGCCGCGCCTTCTCGTGCTGCTCCCCTGGCTGGCAGAATCCTGCACCTAATAATAAAGCACTCAGCGATTAAAAGTGTGAATAAAATAACTTAAAGCTGAGCAAGCATGGCAGCTCCCACCACCCACACTCTCCCAGGAGAGGTAGAAAGGATTGTAGCAGGAACAAAGGGACAAAGACACCCTCCATAACAGTTCTTAGCACTCTGTAAATTGATTAACATAGTAAGGGGGTATCAGGGCAGCCTACCAACCCAAACTCCTGACTAGCAGGTGCAGCCCAGGATGCCAAATGCGCTCCGCTCCGTGTGTGCTATTACATAAGAAAACTGGCTAAACAAACACACTGCTCATGGGCACAACATGTCATTGAACCAGTTAATGTAATGTTAAAGCACATGGGCCAGAATAGTAGGTGCAGGAAGCTGCAGAAAGCTGGCCCTACTATGGGAAGATTCAAAAATACCCTGCTTCAAAGGCTGTGTTCCACTATTAGGAGGGTCAGCCGTGGGGGGGGGTTGTAGGTGGATGCCGGATTATGTGAACACAACACAACACGGAGATGACTACAGGCTGCGGGGTTTGTAAGAGAGAAGAGACAGGAAATGTGCATTTGACTGTGTGTGAATAGAATAAAAGACTACTATAAATTAGTCCTGGAAAGGATTACAATATTCCCTGGATTGTAATTGAATAAATAAATGCTATATAAATGGTGAGGTGCAACTTTGAATCGGCCTGAAAGAGCGCGGCTAACAACAGTGGTGGGCTTTAAAGCAGCTGTAAAGGCAGAGCAATGAGACACGTAATTTGTGTTGAGCTCGGGCCAGTGTGGGGACAGGCTTTCAGGGGGTGTCGGAGGCAGCGGAAGCCCAGATAAGATTTCACTTCAGGGCAGGTAGAGTGTGTGGGCAGCTATGGTGCTCTGAGCGAACGTCGAATAAATATTTCACATATGCACAGCTCGAGCCTTATCGACTGGGGAGCGAGCGAGCGAGTGAGCGAGTGAACAAGTGAGTGAGTGAAAGAGAGGATATATTTGAGAAATAAAAGCAATAAAACAGCATTGCTTCGTTTTAAAAAGCCTTTTCTCTTCTTGTGGTGTTAACATTTTAGAGTCCAGCTTTCTAATCTAACTAATTTCATCCTGTTTCACGGTAATAAATAAGCTAAAATGAACAACAATCAAAACAATGCCTTCTATTTTTCTCTTATTCAAGCGCCTAGTCAGTCTCTAATCCATCAGAGAACAGCAGAATCCGGTGCCACGGCTTGTGAGGATGCCTGCACAGAGTGGGGAAGCAGTGAGGCACGCACGTTAGCATTTGCTCCGACGCTAGGCGCGAGTCTTCCCGACTGCCTGACACATGCCAGGGACAGAGGAGTACCAGTATGAGGCTGGACCGGGGCAGTCGGCGGGGGCCCCGTGGTGCCTGTCAGCGGTGGCTATGCTGACCCCGCACTCCCGCACTGGCCACTAGTGTTTAATCCGTGTCGGGAGCGTTAACACTAAGCGACCTCCTGGGTGACAGATCTGCCATGCGAGCCTTCCTCCCCTGAGGAGGTAGCGAGGGAGTGGCACGGCTCCTCTCTCCCTGTCAGCTCAGCTCTCACACACTAACACACCAGGGCCAAGACCAGCCCGGGAACAGCCGAGCACAAGGGCGGACAGGTCGCCGCCTCAGCTGCCTGGGGAGAGGCGTCCTCTGTGACATGGTAGGTGGCGAATGTGCTCACGGCGGTCATTATGATACGGCGCACACAATGAGGTTAAGCACAGCCCAGGATAGAAACACGCATAACGTCATGGAGGGAAAAAGAAAAACAAAACCAGGAACAGACGCACCAACGCCACCTTTAAAGGTGATCGCGTGGTTCCTTTCGTTAAAATCAGACGCATTTTAAAGTGGGTGTATTTACCATTAGCTCATATCAAAGCAAGAGTAGCGAATGGGTTAGTTTTAATTACACCGAATGTGCTCTCAAAAAAAAGAGAAAAGGAGAGAATTTACACAGCTTTTAATGAAGTGAAAATTAGAGTGGGAAAGTTTTAATCTAATTAATAAGGGGATATGTTTCAAGGTTACCCGCTGCCAACATGAAAAGCTGCGAAATGACGGGCTTTCAAACCATCTAAATGATGGCGCTGTCTTAAATTAACAGGCGCCGCCGAATAGTTTGCAAATAATCACTCTGAAACTATCAATAATTAATAGATCCCCCCCAGAAAAAAATATGCATCCATATGGTCCTATCGCTTGACACGTTCCCACCGTGGAGCGTGTGAGAGCTCCCACAGCCGTGCGGAGAGTGAGTGCAGCCCCGTGAGACTGGAGAAACTCACTCTTTATGGCCTCCAGTCCCCCCCAACCTGAGACAAAACAGATGCAAAGCAGAAACAGGGAGACGCTTCCCAGGCGCACGCGGTCCCCTGGCTGTTCCCACAAAAGCTCGTCCGCGTTGCGGTTCGCCGCAAACTTCCAGATCCCGGGCTCGCCGGGTCGCCTCGTTTCCTGCGACGGTGTTAACAAGAACAATTACGACACTCTGATTACGGCTTTGATCGCGGCCGAGCTGGTGTTGGGGGGTTAATGGCCCCGACTGCTCCGACTCTACACAGGTGGTCTCCCGAGACCTTCCGGAGCCAGATCTGACCCCGTCCCGCTCTCGTCTGGGGAGAGGTGACTGTGTCGGGCCTGAAACGTGCCCACTGAAGCTGCCAAGTGTGTTTACAGCTGCGCTGCATCAAACATTCATCAAATGGCATCTTTACGGTGAGTGATGTGGGGCAATCAGCATTTCACAGGCTGTCAAATGCTGCCGAAGCGGTTGCTAGCTGGCAGGGTCAAAAAGAAAATGGTTGAAATACTCACATAAGGTATACAGGTTTCTTTCCTCATCTCCTGACAGATGAGGCACCTCGTATGTTAAAATATTAATTCTACTTAAATACTTAAAGCGCTCTAATGACAGCAAAGCTCTAAATCAGCTTTTAAGTGTAAATGATCCTTCTTCTTTCTTTTCAAACTTTCAAGCCATCCCATCTAAATCAAAATTGCTCTCAACTTTAAAGTTCCAAAGCAGATTAATTTGGCTAATACATGCTCGTTTGGATTTTACCCTTTTTTTTCTTCTTCTTCTTCTTTTTCACGGAGGGAAACTTGTCTGGCTTGGAGATGCAGGATGGAGGATTTCACTCAAGTTGTACCCACAAATGGCTCCTGCAGGGAAATGTAAGTGATCTCTCTGGCGCCGCTGCTGAGGTTTCCAGCAGTGTTCTAGCGCCATCTACAGGCGCCGCTCGCTTGCGCCTCAAGGAACTCTGGGTGACCCCTCCGCAGTCGCTGCTGATGTTCTTCCCGCTCGGTCGGACTGAAATGCACATCTAAAGGCCGTTATTTTATGAAGATTTTAGCTGTCACGTCCTCTCTCTGGGAGAAAGTAACAAGCGCTTGTCAAAGCCGTGAAACGCGCAGATCCTGCGCTCATTACCGCCGCGTAAACACGGACGGGGGAGGGAAGGGGAGGGGGGTAAATTTCTTGTTTGTATTTCCATTCAGCGATGAAAATGTTTATGAAGATCTGCCCGAACTTTGTTTGAGTCCGTGAGAAAGCCTGTTTTCAAACCTCTCCACATTCGCCCAAATCTGCAAACCGGAATTGCGCCATTAAAAGAAGCGGCCTCCCGCAAAACGGAACATATCAAGAAGGGCCCCCCCCCCAACGCAGCATGGCACTGACAACATGTCTCGGCTCTATATTCCTGAAGGGTGAGTGGAAAAGTTCTAAATGCGGAATCCTCCCCATTTCACACACCCCTCCCCCAAACGCGCAGCGTCCTATTCCTGTTCATTTGGTTACTCTGAACTAGAACAACGATCCCTCATGCAAAATCTGAATACGGCGCACACCACTTCATAATGCATACATGAATCTGCATAAACAGGATGCGACTGTAGAACGCACGCTGCGTGGAGGTCAGAAAATTGGCCCGTGGGACTGAGTGATATAATGGCTGAGTATTCCTGGTAAAGCACTACATGAGCGTCCCGCAGTCCCAGTAGAAACCACAGCAGCGGTAATGCATTACAGGATGTGTATGGTGTAAAAGGCTAGGACTGGGCTGCCTGCGTGATAAATAATGTATTGTAATGTATATTAAAGCCCGATCCTATGCTGCGGCGCTTCCTACCGGCGTACCCCGAGAAGCCGCATGCTGCCTGGCGCTGTGGAAAAGAGCAGACACTGGCGGCATAATTATGTGCACGTGAGAGGCAGGCAGAGGCCATCTGTCAATGTCTGAATCAGTTACCTTATTACCACTGCCTAAAGATATAAAGATAGGAGCGGGAGCCGCTTTCATTAAGGTGCACGGCGGCGTGTTACTTTAGACGGATCCGGGCGCTAACTTAATTGCGCGGGTGACACGGAGGAGGGGCCGCGGCGCTGGAGGGGGCAGGGGCACCGGTGTTGATGGTCGCGTGGCACGAAGCGCGTAATGACGGTCGACGGAGACCTTGTTGGCGCCTTGGATGAGTGTCGAACGCTGGCGCGGGTTCAGAGTTTGTGCTGTTGCTATCAATTAAACACTTGTGATCTGCATGTTCCATAGTGATTAACGCTCGTTCAGGGCGCCATCGATGGGGTGGGGTGGGGGGACTTTTCACTTGTTGTACTTTTACTAAGCTGACGAGTGCAGCGGCGGGTTCACCCCGACACCGGTTGAAGCTCCTCTGGCTCCGGTTCAACCAGTGGGTGGGAGTTAATGTCGGAGAGCGTAGCATCTGGGAGGAGAAGGGGGCATCGGGCCCAAAATAAAGAAAGAATGAAAGGAAGAAATGAGCGCCTTCTCTGAAGGGGAGCAGGTGACAGACAAAAATAAGACTGGGCAGCGCGACACTAGAATGATGGACCCGGGGAGCTCCTTGTCTTTCTGGGGTATCTTTTTGTGTGCCTGAGTCCTGAACAGCAGGTAGAGTAGAAGTGGAAATGAAAGATTAGAGTGTGCCACCACACACTCCCGTCGCCTGCAGAGGATCTAATTATAGGTAGAAGAAGACGGCCCGGTCCCGCTGACCTGTCACCTGTCAGGCTGCCTATCCTTCTGCCCCGCTGCCCCCTCCCAGTCTCTCCATCAGCCCTGGAAGACCACACGCTTACTGAAGTCTCTTCCTCCTTCCCCGCTGCAACTTTCTTTCCCAGATAGCGGCCTGCCTCCCACTCTATCCTTATACAATCAGCTGCATTGTTCTCGGCCCTGCTGTCTGCGTGTCTGTCTGCCCGTCTTGCTGTTCTAAAGGCTGTGATACACTGAGCTCGGCCACCGCCTGAGGGGGATTTGCACCTCCGGATCAGTGAGAAGGGCTTATAAAATACACCAGGTATGAATTGCATGTCATTGGGAGACAGAGCAGACAGAAAGAAAGGCGGTGAAAGGAGAGTTCTTCACACACCCTGTCTGTGACCGCTTCCTCACCCTGGCGCGGCGCTCGCAGGGCTTTCGTGGCGAGTGTACGCGCTTAATCAGGACATTAAATGTGCTGTAGCGAGGGGGATTCGCACGGCGATTCCAGATTATTCGAGATTAGGACCTCAGATCACATCCCCTCATTAAAAGCAGCTAAACACAGACATTTACACGAGGTTCGAATCTCGCAAGCAGGCTGTCGCAGCCGAGGGAGACGAGGCCGTGATCCTCCTCGCGGCGTCCCGCGGGTTAGCGGGGCTTTGCTGAGATGTCAGACGTACAAACTTCCAAAGCCGACCCCTTCAAACGCACTCTAATGTCATCAGAAGCGAAAGAAAGCCAAGTGGGGTTTGATTTAAGGGATGAAGCACGTCCATCCGATACACGCGGGATAAACACAAAAGGCGGACGGCGTTTTTTCATGGGAACAGGCTGGCAGACGCAGACAATGGCTAAACCCAAGATTCGGATTCACCGAAAATTAGAGGAAAAAAAAGTTCAAACTCGACAGTCGAGAAACGGGACAAAACTCTCTGCCCCCGAGGTGTGAAGAGAGTTCATTTCCATGACTTACCAGAAAGGCTATCAGGCTCCGTTGTGTGCTCTCCCACTGGAAACAGCTGTTAATGTAGCGTAACGTGTGCAGGACTGCTGTGCTGATTTTTCTAACCCGAAATATATTCTGGGCAAGAACCTAATGGGAATTAATTGGGACAAAACACCAGTTAGTGTCATTTGAAACCGGACATAATGTTAATGCTTCTGCAGGAGGGTTTAATGGGCTTTACTAGACTTGCTACTTGGGAAATTTTGGACGTTTCACACCAATTAAAACAACGTCCCATTCAAACAACGACCGCGCTTTGTGTTAAATGGCTATTTCGCGACTGGGGTGAGAGGAACTGGCGAATGACGCTTGGAAAGCTCAAAAGGTGACCTTTTTGGAGAACTTGGCGCTTTCCTCAGTCAGGTCGGACTCTTTCGGTTGGAAGGTTCTGATACCAGCTCTGACCTGTGACGATCAAACAAACCCAAGCTGATTCCAGATCTGGAGTATTTTCCCAGATCTGGTTGGATGCTAGCTCACTTTGTTATAGATGACCTCCAGCACCAGTGTGATGGTTCCTTTCGCAGCACATCCCAGCTCTTCTTTCTTCAACAGCAAGCAAACCTGCTGGCCACTCTGGACCTGTCAAAACATTTGAAATATGTCGATGGACTGGGCTTTTCACAAGGTTCGAGGCAAAGACACTTACGGTCAGTAAGGGAATGGCTACTTTCCCCAAAAAGCTTGGTGCTTTGTCTCCGTTTTCATCCAGGACAGTCAACTGTATCACACTATGAATGTCTTTAATGGGACTGGAGGCGAGATTGGTTATTCAGATTTAAGGTTGTTGCTCCAGAATAAGGTGGAGATCCTGCGTTATCTTACAGTGTAAAAGCTTTGCTCCACTCCGGATTGAGGGTCTTGTAGACCGTGTGAGTCTGAAGCTTGCTGTTACCCAGCTCCACCACACAAAAGGGGTTGCTTTTCCCTGCAAATATTAACATTTTAATCATTTAGTAGGCAGAAAACTACCCACCACTGTCATCAAAGAAGAGCTCAGGTTGAGCGAAATTACCGTTGAGGTCCGTTGCAGGTAGATCGTTCGCCCTGATGACCTTGACCTGAAGGAAGCCAACCTCATGCACACACCTGTGCGAGTTCTTTAAGCTCTGAAATAAAGGAAAGGGGGGAGGAAAACATTCGGAATTGCAAAGGCGGCGGCGTAAAATCAGCCGATGGGAAGAAATCACGAGGGATCTTACGAATTTCTCCTCCACCGAGTCTCTTTCATCCGGCCTCTCTAAAGGAGCAGCTTCGATGTCAGAGATGGAGACACCCCAGCAGGGTCTCAAGGTGACCAGACACACCAGCCTGCCCTTTCCCGGGTCCAGCCCATGATTGTAGAGCTGCCTCTCATTAATTGGTACCCTTGATAGGTCAATCTCAAACCTGAGACACAAGAGATCCGTCGGAAGACATAAGGCCAACTCGTGCTGCGGGGAGGCCAATGCGAGCAAAACGAGCACGCTAACCACTCGGGGATACTCACATCCCCCACGACTCCTCGGCCTTCCTCCCTCTCTTAGAGAAGACCTCCACCTGCAGAGGCTCCTGATTATCGTCAAACTGATTGAAGTCAAACTGCTCTCTCCACTGGGGATTGGCCTGGATGCAGAGGTTCTGAGGGCAGCGAAGACGCAGACTCGTTCATCACATACAGTAACGCTCACACACACACACACACACACACACACACACGTTCGGATGCAGTGTCGAGTTTAATGCCCCATCAGCCTGAGCAGCTCCTGCTCGACAGCTGGATTACGTCTTCATTCGGTGCAACCAGAAGGAAAGCGGGAGAGGAGACGGAGGGGTGTGTTGTGGGGATGTGTCTCTATTTGTGCGCGCTTGTACGTGCACACCTCGGTAGCCACTCTGGGATTGTAAACGCTGACAGCTTCCAATTAGAATCAGCTTTGTCCAACAAACAAACAAGCGGAGAGGAAAGCGGCGAGGTTTACAGAGAAAGAACACAACAACACGAGACAAGTGCGGAGGGAATCATCAGGGGGGGAGGCCGGCGAGCACAGGTAGATGAGCAGAGCATGCTGGGTATGCAAATGAAGGCAATGAAGCCCGGCACCCGAAGCACGGGGAGAAGTGAGTGGCAGCCTTGCCCAGTTTAATGAGCTGCTTCTGCCACGGCCCAGTGAGCCAAGGTGGAGGTGAGTCACTGACAGACACCTGCTGGGAGAGAGGGGCAGCTCCCAGGTAGGGGAGGGGGGAAAAGTGATACGCAAAGAGTCGACTTAACAAAGAAGAAAAAATGGAGAAAGTGGAATGGAAAAGAAGAGGAAAGTAGCTTAACAATTGCCCGACCTTGCTTTTGTATTTCTGATCGCCGAGGCGAAAGCGGACGTAAATGTCGCCCTGGCCGTACTGGGGCAGGTCCTGTCCCTCCACCAAGGTGATGCCGAGCACCCCGGTCCACATCCGGTTCTTCGACTGGTTCTTCGGCGTTTCGGGAGGCCGCTGGTTCGCCGCGGCTTGGTTCTGCGGCGGGACAACAAAGGTTTGCCCTTCTGGTCACCTGGCACCCCGCCATGTTCACCGGGCACGTGAAAGCGGGACAAAGGGGTTACACTCTACTGCGCGCCGCCGCTGGAGCACATTAGCACGTCCCTGCTGGCGGCAGAGCCACGCTGTGGAGGCTCCTGGGGGACGGAAGCGGAGGGCGAGATGACAGTGAGCAGCCAGCTGTCCCCGGCTGCGACAGTCCCACTCATCACCGGCTTCCAGACTGAGTGTGGGGAGACGGGACGCTTGCCTTCCCGGACCAGCGACAGACGGCGACGCTGAGTAATGATGCGAGCCACGTAGCTCTCTTATCAGCAAACCGTGCGGCCGTGCAGCGCGTGCGGCCGGGGTCTGCCTTACAAATCCCGTTAAACTGATCCAAATTTAAAATAGGCGGTGCGTTCGAGAACTGTTCTGGACGTGGGGGACCGACCCTGTGAATACCCCCCCACACCCTCCCCTTCTCGTGTCACAACCCAGAGAGCGAGGCCTTGAAACGGCTCCGTGTTAGCGTTCCCGCGAGGCCGGGCAGCGACAGGCCAAGGCTGTAAAAACAAACAGTGGAGAGGTTGTAATTAAAGAGCAGGGCCGTAATCTGCTCTAGCCTCTTTGATTGCCCGGCTCCTCCGACTGCCCCGGCGACGCCGCTTCAAACGGTCCCTCCCGACTCCCCCCGCCACCCCGGCCCCTCCTCTCCGCCGCGGGGTCACAGCTCGCGTTGCCACCCAATCCGGAGGGGATCAAAGCGCGTCTCAGAGACCTGAATTAACATGGAATACCACAGGCACGGCCCTATAAATATCAGCCCCTTCAAAAGAGAAGGAACAGAGGGAGTGGAGGAGCGATAGAAAGCAGGCCTCAGCCAAGTCATCCCGAGTGTTTATCTTGGACACATTTCTATCTCAGCGGCCAATAAAACAATTCCACTTAACTGTAAGTGGCCCCTAAAGAGAATCTATTCCTGGGCCTAAAAGGGCCATGCGATTGCTTCCATATGGTGGGACAGCATGCGGACAAGCACGATGAGCTCAGACCCGGGTCCATTTGGCTGGTACCTCACTGTCCGTCCACAGCTGTGATATTACATCCTAACATCTGGGTTATTGCCCGCCATGCCTGGGAATTATCAACGCCGCCGATCTTAGGCATCCCACGCTGGCAGCATGCCTCGAACAGCAGTGCCCCCCCCCTCCTCCTCCTCCTCCTCCTCCCCGTCCTCCCGCCCACCCACTTCTCCCATACGCCCCCCTCCTGTTTGAAACACTATCACACAGCAGAGTTTCGCTCAGGCGCTCGCCATTCCCTGGTTCTGTGGCGGCAACACAGAGGGACGAAATGACGTTCCGGATGGAGGGGGCTGTCAGTTGGGCGTTCAGCACTTTCAGAATAGGTGTTAAATGCAATAAGATAGGTTTTTCTTATCCAAAAATTGAGACGGGGGGGGGCAGACATTGTTACATTGTTAATTTAGCACTGCGATTTAGGCAGCACGATGTTGTGAGGAGTCCCATCACACATTTCCGTCTCCCTCGGAGTATCTTTAACCATCTGCAGTGGATAACCTACGATGCCGATGAGAGTGGCTTAATTCCTTTGTCATCTAATTTCAAATTTAGATGGTCTGCTGGACCATCAAGAGACCGAACGGTGACAGATGCAATGACTGCATAGGTGTGAATGTAAACCCACTCGCTCCAGCGTGTGTCCCAAACAACAAGCCTCCTATTTCACTGTGAATCTAATTACGGCTGGAAAACACTGGAAGCCACTTGAGAAGAAACGGAACTTTGTTTACTATAAAACCAAATACTGCTGCGTGATTCCTGTCTGAACAGGTATCCAAGACAACACGTTCAGTCAATATTGTTATATTTCAGTTGATCAGACCGTAATATAATACTGCACTTTTATCACAGCAAATGAGCCCACTGAAAATAATATGCAATGGCAAAAAAATAAGAAAAACCCACAAAAGAACACAGGCTGAAACCGTTGTTACACACAAAAGCTCGCCTTAATCTCACATGCACGATAGCACGGTGAGATACTGCCCCCTAGCGGCCACCGGTTTAACAGCAGCGGACTCAAAACATCACCTTTGATGAAAAATCCAACACAAAGGTTAACAAACATGCAAGAAATCCTCGTGCGCGTGAAGGAATGTGAGGTAAAGTAATGTAAATATTAACATGCATACCTTATTCTTCTTTTGAGCCCATTTCTATGAAAACAAAACAGGAATTAATACCATGAAGACATTCAAGTATTTGACACCAGAAACAGTCGTACCGGGCCTTTTTTAATGGTGGCATCTCGGAACATCAAGCACAAATCAACCAAAATGAGGCCCACGTCATCTTCTTTACTTTTTGGATCCTCAAGCTGCAGCTCCATTTCGTAGGTTCTGTGAACAGAGAAGTTAGGACGACTATCGATGATCCCACCCTCACCTAAAACACACAGGTAACTCAAATCATCTTACTTGTACAGATCAAAATCTTTCAGGTATAAACTGCTGGAACCCATGAACTCATCAGCGGTCCGGTTTTTATTATAGACCTGCAACAGAGTCACTATAAAAAAGCCACAACACAAGTGTTCTGTGTGGAGTCAGCAACCAAACAAACGCAGCCTACCCGAACATCCAGGGTGTGTTCTATGTCTCGAAGAGGGTAAGAAAGGGACTCGTTCCACCTTGGATTCAAACTTTTATAAACGACTTTGCTCTTATAGAACTGTTTGCCGTCCAGTTTGAACTTCACGTAAGGGTCACTGGTGCCTGAGATGGAAAAAAGAAAAAATAAAGGCGTCACCGGCAATTATTCAATTTAATTCTAGTTATTGAATTGAATCCCATTAAAAACAAATGAGGCCGCTTAAACCAGTAATGTACTCGCGTTCTGCCCGTGCTGGGTGTGTGACACTTTAAAATGTGTGGTACGCCCCACACACGGTGAAAAGAGAGGGATGTCGCTGTTTGATTGTGAACAAGTAGAAACACTCGCCAGCATGAGGTAACCAGAAAACCTAAATGTAGACGCAACTGGTGTTAATCTCCCAAGACTGTTATAAAAGTCCGCCAGTGAGTGGGGTGGGGGCGTGGGGCTTCTTTGTTTCTGCAATTGCATGCAGATTGGCCGGGGAAAAAGAGAGAGAGAGAGAGAAAGCCAGTCCCATACCTTCATTTGTATAGGGGAATAAAGGGGTGCTTGAGAGAGCCTGCAGGGAGGCTTGAATCACATGACAAAGGCCCTGTGGGGATGGGCTGTCAGGCCTGTCAGCTCCCCACTCCAAATGAACATCTCGCAAAGGCGGGCAGGACCCACAGCAGCTCCACCCTGCCAGCCTGTGACAGGGAAACCTCCAGGCAACTTGACAGGAGGAGAATGTGGCAGCTCGCGAGGAGAAAAGCTCTGGCATGACTGAACGGTGACGATGGAAATTAATGGTGGGGGGGAGGGGGGGGCTGAAGAGATGGGGGCTGGTGGCGTGGGGCCGTTTTTTAGTATGTAATGGCAGTGTTTGCCATCGGTGAGCAGTGTTTATTGTGGAAACAGCGGCGAGACGTATGTGTGTGTGGGGAGGTGGGGGTGCATCTCCATGGCCCCATCTTATCGAAGATGTTGAACTTATTCACTCAACTGTTAGTTGAAAAGTTCTGTAGCTAAATAAGGGCCTTCAAAACCAGCAAGGAGTAAATATTAAAGATGCACGGTGACGTTGGCTCAGGTTATAGCACAACTTATTTAACTTTTACACAAACACTACAGATGTTTAACACAACTTGCTACTGCAAAATTATTTGGACTAAAATGATCACTGTCCATTTTTTCTTTTATTACATGTATCGAAAATACAAAAGGCCACAGGTGAATTTTAGTGATAGTGATAGTTGTAGTTCCAGATCGGTCCACGGGGTGTCAGTGTTTCGCCGGAAGCGTGCACCGAGTTCAATGATCCGAGTTAATCTGATCATTTGAGGACACACAACAGCTATAAAGATATGTTTGGCTCTAGAGGATCCACTTGGCAGACCTGTTGATCTGTGGTGACAGTGTGTTTTTTTCCCATTTATTATCTATGGTATGGTATCTATGGTAGTTTATTTGTTGCTATACTGGTTTGACAACATTCTTTTCTCGTGTTTGTTGTGTTAAGTGTGTGTGTGTGTGTGTGTGTGTGTGTGTGTGTGTGTGTGTGTGTGTGTGTGTGGTGTGTGTGTGTGTGTGTGCTGTTTGACTGAACACGAAGAGCGATCAGTAGTGAGGATCTGTGCTGTGGCCTCACCAGAGCGCTTGTTATTGACGGCCAGGTTCCTCCCCTGCTTCAGGTTGATGTTCAGGACGTATCTCTGGAAGGTTTGAGGAGCCTGGACTTCAACTCCTGCCGCCGAGCCCTGTAGTTGAAATCCATTGGCTTCACACCACATGCTTGGCTCGTGGTTCAAAGGTGACGGCAGTAGCGTGAGTACTCACAGAGTTCTCCAGAGGATCGATCACACTTTCGCAGTAGAGCTCCAGCTGTTCACTGGACATCTGCTGCAGAACGATGGGATTAAACACAACACCAACAATAAAACCTCCATGTTTGCACAAACCTGATATGAAGAGCGTCTCTTCAAATCTGCCTTATTAGAACCACCAACAGGATGAGCTCAGAGCAGATGAAAGTACATTCCTGTCCTAAAATGATGCATTTGTAACGCACCTCGAGGTCTTCGGCGGCCTCCTCGGCCTGGAGCTGCTCCAGCCGGGCCTCCTCGGCGCTGAGGTCCTTCATGAAGAGAGGGGAGCAGAGGTCTCGGTCCAGGTCCTCCGAGTCGGTCATCCAGGGCAGGTTGACCCGCTCCTCGCTGGAGGTCCCACAGGCTGAGTCCAGAGAGGTGCCGTCAGCGCTCTCCAGGGGGGTCCCCAGACCGTCCAAATTCATATACATTCTGTCTGTGGGGGCTTTCTTCATCACTGGGGGAGTCCCCCTTTCAGAGGGCTGTCTTTGCTCACACGGGGAGCTTCTCTTTGGTACAGTCACTTGTTCTCCCTGCCAGTTGGGTCGGACCAGCGCCGTGGAGATGCTGTTTGCTGGGGTGTTCTCCGAATAAAGTCTTCCTCTCTCCTCGACCTCCGGTTTAGGTGAAAAAAATGGCGTGCTGGGAAAAACAGACCTCGGGGTGGGAATCGGGTCAAAGGTAAATCTAGGTATTTCCTCCTTGACTCTTTTCTGTACCTGCGCATACAGGACTGCAGGTGGGGAGCTGACCCTATCCTCCGAGTCCATCCATCCATCTTTAAGCTCCTGATCCTGCACCAGCGCCCCAACCGGGGCACTTATTCTATTCAAACCACCATCCGTGCGATGCGTGCGGACTCTGACTCCAGTTTCTGACACCGAATCGTACGGCCCGTCGGTCTCAGCGGTCTGTCCCCCGTCGGTGTTGCAGCAGCTGGCGATGGAATCGCTGTCGCTCACTCCGGGCGACATGCCGAAGTAGAGGCCCTCTGGAGCGTTGGCCAAGGAGAAGGCTTCACCTGGCACTAAGGTCAGGTTTGGTACGGAAATGCTGCGGCGGTGGGCCAACATCCTCCCCGGCTTGGTCTCTCCCTTTTTGCGTTGCTTCAAGGGGTTGCCCAACTTCCTCAACTGGCGCAGGTTTCCCAGGAAATTCTTCTTTTTGACTTCCATGTTGGACGGTTCGCTGCTAGAACAGTGATTATCACAGTTAGCGCTGCAAAAAAAGGCGTTGTTTTCTTTTTGTAATCTCCATCAGCGGACTGATTGTTTAACTATTTCCAGGTTAGTGTTTATAACCAGTAACAATCTGTCATAGGCAACAAAATAAACACAGAAAAAGTAGCCAAGATGTTACAATTCCAATAAAAAATGACTTGTCTGCGGCTAGGTTGTATCATAAGTAACAGATAAAGGTTCACTCCGTACCTGCAGAGCCACAAACCGAGTCAGTCGACAACAAGAGCGGCAGTAAAATTCCAGAAACGCATTTCAACCATCCTAACTATGGGTGCAAAGACGCAGGCAGGGGAAGTCACAGTGGCGGCTGATTGGTGGAGACGCCACACCGGTGAAACTCGCCTTACCAGTCTCACAGGACGGGTTTCAACGACTGTGACTCTTTGGCACAAGGGTTTGTCACATCCTCCGGGACGGGCGAAGCTGGCCGTGGTTTCAGGTATGTGGGAGGTTGTGGGAAGCAGAAACCTGAGGGCAGCTTATAAAGAGAGGAAACGCACAGTGACGCACGGATGAGATGACAACACAGCTACACAGAGGACAGAAGGCTGAGCAGCCGGATGCTTGTTGAGCTGAATAGCTCTGTTTGTTTGTATTCATGAGACTATTTGTCTCTTTTTAAGACTTGAGTACTTTACACTTGCTCTAATATGTGTACTCTTACAAGTCCAAAAGATATTTAATGCCATAATCTAGAATAAATCTGCAGTACAACACAGTCCCAAAATACTGCTGATGGATCCCACGACATGACTGAAGCATATGAAGCATTGGCTAAAATCTGTTCTTTCTTCTTTTTTTTCCTCTTCCAATCGTGTCTCGTGTTTTCCGCGTGGCTTTGGCGCGTTTCTTTCACACAGCCCCACATCTGTTTGCAACAGAGGGCTCAAGTCAAAAGTGAACATTTGTGTTTGCGGAGCATCAACTATGGGTTTTTCTGCAAACATCTATGTGTCGGCGCAACAGACCCGCTGGTGTTGGTTCTCCCTGCGTGTCTGGGCCTAATACCGGAGGCTGGATGATGACAGATGTGTCGGAGTCTGGACCGAGTCTCCTTCAATATTTACCAACGTCTTTAGGAGATCAGCGCCACATGAAAGAATCCCAGCTTGGCTCCGAGTTGAAAGGCAGGGCTCAGGCTCTGAAGGGGGCAAGCTCCTGTGGCAGGTGGCCTGTCGCCCCCTTTTCTTGCACAACCCAAACATCTCTAAACCCTTACACATGCACCCCGGGCATGTTCCACCCTGCAGCACAGCTGGTCTGTTGGACACAGAGCCTGGAACACGTGATGGGGGATAAATCTAGTAATGCCCGTGCAAGGGAGGAAAAAACAAAACAGAAAATGTGAAGGTTGTCAACTGCTCAGTGTGGTTCTAAACTACCTCATAGCACTCAATAACACGCTGTTTTTTGTTTAACAGCAAAAATAACCATTAAAAGCTGCAGAATACACTGTGTCCTGGCAAGTGTGACTTTATACAGACGTATTTTTGACGAAAAGCTAACTAAAGAAATAGTTTTATAGGTCTATTCTGTTACACTAAAAATATCAATTGTTTGATCTTAGCATGAGCGCTTCTTTTCAATACTTCTGGATGTGATTTATTATATTATTCTTTCAGGTTAGCAAATTAACTTACCTTAATGAAGGATTGCATGAAGACACAAACGCAGAAACTGACATGAGGTTTATTATTAATTGGCTGAAACTTATGTAGTTACATCATGTTGTGTAACACCGCCATCTGCTGGTCAGATGGTGTAACTACATACAGAATAAAAGGACATTTTCCCACAATATTTACTGTGGAAAGGCTAAACCTATTTCAATTACTACCAGATATAATCATGCAAAGACGCATTTGCTGATAGGTATTTTATTGCTTTTGAAATTGTGTTAAATTTAAAGTAGTTTGTTTATAGTCCTTGACTAACACTTATGTATTCTGCAGACCGGAGCTGTGTTTTATTATATAACTAATGCCAAATACTTTACTGATAAATGATGTCTGTGTGATGAGAGCTCATTTAGGAGGTTAATGATGGTCGGTATGTATGGTGACACACAAGAGCCATTTGGGAAAAAAATAGACGGTGAGTTCAGACTGAGCATACACTGAGGTGTTTAATAAAGTTGACAATTTCTACTGTTTGGGACTTCACAGAACAAATTCTATGCAAGAGTTGTTTATTTTATACAGAAGAAGAGAGAGAAAACCTAAATTACACATTAAAAGCCAATATTTGTACTTTTGTGAATACAAATTTTGTACAACAATATCTAGCATAGTATCTTAATCGTTTAATAAAAAGTTCACTTGGATATTTATTGTATGATAAAAATAAAATAACACATTCAAGGGAAATCAAAATGTAGATTAACTTAAAATCTCCTTCAGGTTTGAGACAAATAATTTCATTATTGGCAACAAAGTCCAGCTTGTGCCGCCAAACGGTCTGAGCATTCAAACCGAAAACAGCTCCTTTAATTAAGTGAACTATCAACTACAAACACTTACCAAACATGTAGTTCTGTTTATAAAAGCCATGAAGCAAAGCAGTGTACTCTCACACAGCAAAGTGAAGAAAAGTCAAAGGTTCGTTCGTTCCTGCTTCCTTTCACATTCATCAATTGTGCACAATTTGGACAGAGACCGAGGGAGCGAACGCATCGCGGTGCATTCACGGTGCATTCACGCTGCGTTTTGCTGTGTGTGTCCGCTGTGAGAGGAGGTACGGGGGGGGGGGGGGGTCTGCTCCAGCTGTGGGTTGAGTAAAATAGTGTAACTGCTCTTTGGGATAAGGCATTTTAAACTGTGCATATACTGTAGAAACTACAAAATTCCCTGATACGTAATTAAGTGCTTAAATATGTGCTCGACTATGAGGAGGTGCTGCCAGAGCAGGCAGGCAAATTTGTGTTGTAGATATTTATAAATATTATTGCTATTTTCACCAGCTATGTGTGTGTGTGTGAATGTAATTGAACATGAATAGATTGCCCCAGGAGTGTTACATCGACTCAATAAAACATCTGTGTGGCTTGTTTTCCAGGTGTGGCACTTCAGGATAAGTAACAGTCTACTCTCTGCTGCTCGTCTTCCTCGCTGGCTGAACCTGTCATGACATCATCATCTGTATGTGGAGGCGGTGGCGTGAGCAGAAACCCTCAGACACACACACACAGGAAAATGCAGGCGAATGCAGCGTGATGCCTTTCCAAGTGTGAGCAGTCGGTAGTGCAGCTGAAGTCAGCAGCAGCAGCTGCAGAGGTGGGCGGAGGCCTGCTTCCTGTCTGTGAGGTGTGATAGCGTTGCCGACCTCAGGTTTTCACTCTCCTGTTTTGTAGGCCTTGCTGTGACTGGCTGACGGAGGGCGTTTTTAGCCAATTAAGAAACCACAGGGGGGGATTTTTAGATAGGTAGCCTGACATATTTACATACGCATGCGGGTGTGATGGTTTTTTACGTAAGGGTCAGCGGCCACCGTGGCAGAGCTGCGTGTGGCAGAGCTGCCTGTAGCAACAATAGAGGGTTCTTGGGCGAGGGGCCTTGGGTCTGATTGTTGGCAGAGTATTGGGCAGCAGCTGGTGTACAACTAACACGCTAAAAATAGGAGGGAAAAATACCAATTTCCCTCAGCCTTCTGATCAGCCTTTACAAATATGAAAACAGAGGAACCTCATCCTCCCAGCACTGTCATGACAACGTTTTCATGATGAAGAATGGGGAAAAAAATGTATGGGAGATTTTTGTTTTTGTTCCTATGCATGACTGAATTTTGCAGCGATTACAGTGAAAGTAAGAAAACAGCAAACATGAACCAGTGAGTTGTCTACTTCTCCAGGCTCTAACTCTTGTAAACTTGGCTGTAATCCACAAAAATAGACTTTTCTTGCGAGGGGCGACGGTAGGGTGCGTTCGGCATGTACGCGCACCCCCGTGACACATATTAAAGTCAGTATTTACACAACAGAGGAACACGTTTGGCTCAAATTTGTACAAACAGAACAGCAAACGCTCATGGCTTTAGATATCCGTCCAAGGTCTTGGTTTAACGTGACTATGCGATACAGCACGATTGAAAAATAAAACAATGAGGAGAGAAATGGTGCGTCTGAGTGAGCTGATGAGGAACTGTACAAAACACAAAGGAACCAAAATAACAGCTTTGGCTTATATTACTGATCAACTGTTACACTAAATGTGAACATTTTGATTTTCTCACCAGTTCAACTGGACAGGCTCGCGTCTTCTTAATTGCACATTTATATATCTTATTCTTTTAAATTACAAAACGAGTAATATCATATTATTGCGTTAAATTCTTTTGCTATCGTTTTTTCGTTTAGCCGCTAAGTCTCACCTGTGGTAAATCTTTACTTTTGAATGAACTCCGGAGGCCACTGGAGATCAAGGTCTGGTTGGTTACAGCATGACTTTTAAAACGTCCTAGCGTGAAAGACCGAGTTGGAAGGGTCCGCCGCCTGGGAGCCGCACCGCTTTCTCTGATTGTTTGCAACTTGCACGCACAACAGCAATACAGCGACTACATGTAAGTGTCTGACACCAGTGACTACAATAATCTACCGCCTATTGTTTAACAATTTCCATGATAATCTCTCCTCAGCAGTCTTCTTCTGAACCACGCCAAGTACCTGGTACCACGTGCTTGTGCATACGCTTTTTTCCAGCTAGCTTAGATTTTTCAAATCTTCCAGTATCCGATTGAGAATCAAATTTGGATTTGTTTCGAAATTGTCACACAGCTTTTGCCACGATGGGGTTGAATAATAGCATCATAATGTTAGCGCTCAGGACCCTTGTTCCTTCATTTCTCTCCACGTCTAACCCCTCCCGCTCCCTGACTGGCTGGTGACAGGAGACCTGACCGGGACTTTCTATGTCACCCATGAGTCCATGCGCAAGCGCTTGACCGAGGGGCTCGCCCTGTCCTCGTTTCCCACGGGGGGTCTGGCCAGTCCCAGGGGCGAGTTGAAGTCTGGCCGATGGTCCTCGCGGTCGGAGCCGTCGTACGAGCTGCAGGAGGAGCTGAGGCTGTCGGCGGGGGAACGTCCCAGCACCTCCTGTCGGCTGGACCCCTGCTGCGGCTGCTGAGGGGGGAAACCGGACGGGGTGACGCGCTCCCGTGGTGGCGAATTTGGCTCGGATTTGATGTTGATGTGCTGGCTGGTGTTTAATGAGAGGTTGGAGCCCTGAGGTAGCTGACCTCCGCCACTGCAGGCGAGAAAAGATGCCCTATAAACATGTGACACCAAGCAGTGTTTCCGCTGCTTAATCTGTAATCATTTATCCATCAATCTCCTGCCTTTTCATATACGACTGTCAGAAAAGGCAGAAAAACAGACACTTCATTTCTCAAAATGTTGGTTGGTTTAGCGCAAGCTAGTTTGCGTTTAGTATAAAAATCAATTCAAGTGTTTTTAAATTAAAATCTGAATCCAGAATCACAATTCCATTATCAAGACGACGCAGGAGATAAGAAATATGAGCTGAAACAAAATGAAAAGCTTAGAATAATTCAGAGATGTGATTCAGCACGATATCAGAGAGCACAGTGGGTGTTGCTTTTATGTGAGGGCGTCTGGAGAGTGTGCCTTTGTTTGAAACTGTGTTACTCACACCAAAGAATTAAGAGCTGCCTGGCCCAGCTGATGCTGTTGCCATGCCGACATGGAGCCGAGCGAGAGCCCTGGAGAGCCGAAGCCCTGCAGGGAGGAGATCTCCGCGCTGTTCAGGGAGAAGTCTGTAAAAACAAATGCAGCCGTGCACAGTGAGAACTCGCTCGGATTTTAGCTCCAATATCAATATCACAGAGAAAAGATCAGGAACCAGCAGAGCGCAGTGCAAACAGTTCCGGCCAAGGGGGCTGTGTTTCAGGCTCCACACTCACCAGCAGGGTTGTAGGAGGTGGGCATGCTTGAGTACACCAGGCCCTGTGGGGCTAAACTGGGGGTGGTAACAGATACTACTGGGGTTGCCAGTGGCTGGGCGGACTGGGAGCTGCTTATCCTCTGGGCATTCTGCAAAACATGAATGATGATAAAGGAAAATACATGAGCACAGTGCAGCCTGATTACAACCGTTTTCACCTGTATCCAGTGTATCAGGAGGAAGTTGCTGAGAGGTGTAGTTATAAAACCTGCCGTCAGATGGTGCTATTGCGTTATTGTATTCGAGCCATTTTCTGGTCATTACTGACTGTTGTCTTACACTTAGAATAAAATATTAATGCATTTTGTTTCTTCAGTTTTGACAGATCTTTCACTTAATGGGTGCGTCTGAAGTGTAGATGTGAATAAAGCTAATTGGACAGTGTTGTTCCTGTTTAATCTGAATAATTAAGGAAGACTGACAACTGACGTGCAGCTGCAAGTACAACAAGTTAGTCTCACAACAGTCTGTTTAAGAAATATGCTTTGTTTAACAAAACAGGAGGCGGTTATTAGGACAGCAAACCGATCGGTGCAACACAATGTGAGTGATTAATGCTCAACAACCCTGGAGTGTGTAAGCTTGGTTATTCCAAACGTCACGTGCGCTAAAGGTGAGGCACAGACAGTTCGGTGTGTTTTGTGGTGAAGTGACCGTCCAGGGTGACCTAGGCTGTGCGGTGGGGTTGTGCAGCCCAGACTAGGCTAATCAAAAGCAGACATCTTTCAGAACAATGCTGGAGCAAACCATCTGAATATAATGTTAAAAACAGCTGCCGGCCGTTACAGTCGGAGCGCCATTGCATCATCATCATCATCTAGTTGATGGCTTCCTTGTATTGTTCTAACATTCTCCGGACAATGACTTCACCGAACCCGAGCATCTCCCAGAATGATGTCATTTCCGATGACGTAATCTTCTAATCCTTCAAAAATATCAATTATTTATATTTTCGCCCACTTCACGCCTTTGCCACTCCAACAATATAGAGAAGGTGACTCAAATGGATTTGGAAAATGTAAAAAAACCACTCACCTTGGCTCATCTTACACTCTTTTTATTCAAACACTCTCAATGAGTGGCAACAGTGAGGGAATGAACAGACCAAACGTAAAAACATGCATCATTTGGCTGTTCCCGGCAGCTCTGAGAGCGATCTTTGGCTGCAGTCTGCCGTGTGTGGTTGCAGAAAGCCTGTGCACATTCAGCCATTTGCCAAACCTTTTGTCAGAACTCACCAAATCCATTTCCTCCTCCTCCGACTGCCCTCAACAGAATAAAAAGAACAGAGGCAGAGTTACAGAGTTACAAATAGAGGGGCTGTAGGTGGCTCTGGAGGACGGTGGCATCGATCTATATTTTTCATTTGCACGTCAGCGTTTCGTGTCTTCGGGCCGTTGCTTGAGCCTTCGCTTAACCACCGCTGCGATGGAGAAGCAGAAAGACTCGCGCCAAAAATCAGTGGATTTAAGATCAGCGGCAAAAAGGCAGCTGAACTCTTCTGGAGGCCGACCAAAACGCCTCTGATGGTGAGCACAACCGAGCAATCACCGTATAAAAACTCAAAATTACACAAGAGGCTTCTTCAGTAGCGAGCTAACAAAACTCTGTATGTTCAAATCCTCCTTCAACGAGGGGATGCTGAGGCTAAATTCCGTCTCTTCTACGCTGTGCCGTACTGTGACCAGGCCAGGGCTGTCTTAATACCCACACTCAATCAATAGAGGCAGGAAGACGCGACAAGGGCGACAAGATATTATCTGGCTCACACCCCGGGCCCCTGATTAAGTCTTCATCTACACTCTGTCACACTGAAATGTGATTAATTTAATACCATTATGGCTTAATGACAGGCTATCTGCAGACCTGCCACAGCCGGCACTCTCCGCAGCCCTGATCTGAACTGCTCTGGCCTCAGACGAGCAGAAACTTTCCAGCCGGCGCCCGACTGCTCCAAACCGCCGGGGTCACGGCGACTGGAGGAGGGCAGAGGCGCCCACAGCGAGCAAAGCTTTACACCTTTCTGGAACATCTGTTTCGAACAGCAGCAACGTTACGAACAGAACTTTGCTCAGATTCAGGCGTAGAGGGTCCCTCTTTGGCAGAGAGCGGCAGCCTCACCAGCGCGGCACACGTTATTGATGTGACAGCACTTGACACAGGCCGCTCATGCTGATACGCATGTACAAATAAAGACACCGAGTTAAGGTCTGCCCTGTAGCAGACGCACTTTAAGTTGTGCTGCCATGTGTTCCCTACTCACCAGCGGGGGCATCATCCCTTTGCTCGACGGAGGGATGAGAACCCGTAAGTCTGGCTTGCGGCTTCCCATTCCCATGTTCCCTCCAGGGGGTGGTGGAGACTTGGTGGGCATGACTTTACCAAGGCCGTTGCCACTGGGGGAGCTGAGGATGCCTGGAGAGCCCCTGGGGTTGACGAAACCATTTCCTGCAGAGGTACACAACGACAGAAACGCATCATCAAACCACCGAGCGTGGCTGACAACACTCACAGCCTCTCGCACAGCGCCGTTTTCTCGCCACTGCACACAACGTTAAGCGCTTCCGACCCTCTGGGAAGTTTTAATAGTCTCAGATAATTATCAGGCGCATTTGCAAAAATAAAATGTCCATTTCAAAATTGATGAGCCTTTTATTTTTTAGTGTGAATGATTAGATCAAAGTCACTTGTTTGCATCTGGGGATGAGGAGCAGTTCGTGGATAAATGTACTGTGACTGTTTAAAAGAAATAGCTGAAGCCATTATAGTCAAATTAAAAAAAAAAAAGTCCTCTAGATGTGTTTTTAACATGGTGCTGACAAACAAAAGCAAAATGAGAGACAATCACACCTTGAAGCCCACTGGCATTAGTCATTTCCTCACTTTGCAAAGTGAGTATGAAAGGCACTTAGATCATCAGGAACTTCCACCCTCTTGGTTTTAGCTCTGTTGCCGGACAGTTATACCATACGCAAGGTGATTTCTGCTCTGAAAATTCTCACAGATGATTTCCTGTAAAGTTTTTCTGCACCTTATATAATGTGAAAAACAACCTGTTTGGTGCTCGTTGTAATAAAGGGGTTAATAGCACATTTCTGCACAAAGAGAATAAACAGTCACGTTGTTTGTGTTAAGTTTAAACACGAAAATGCACTTTTAAAATAACGGCAAGTCGGCATTCTAAAAAACAAGGGGAAAAGAGAGAGAATTGTATCTGGCAATGCTTCGGGAGATCGGTGACATTTCGACAACTTGCTGATTTCTCCATTGTGTCCTGGGTCTCCCACTGAAACCTAAAGCGTGCGCACAATACGTAGGGTCCCACTCAGGAATATAATGAAACAATGCCCCCCCTGACTGCAGATAAGGATGGCAACAATTCAATTCAAATAAACAGTTAGGATGCTGACAATAGTATCACACAGCTGAATCAACAGCATGTACAGGCCATTGGATTTGCCTTTGATCACACAGAACTTGGCAAGAAAATGTTTGCAGAATTAGCAGGGTGAACGTCCGAGGGCCTAAAAATAGCAAACCTGATTAAACACAGCAAAGATGTCGCAGACAGGGAATTAGAAGCTGGTGCAAACAGAAATTGGTGTAAAGAAAAGCGTCGCAGCAGGGTCAGCGTCGCAGCAGAAACGTCACGGCCATCATTGCAAATCTGAAACCTGAGAAGCAAATGAGTCCAAATCTGTGACGGCATGAAGGTTTTCTTCATTTCGGGGATGCACATTCCGTTACAGATGTCTGCACGGCACGTTGCGTTCGGCTCCGAGCTCGCCACATCAGCCAGTGTGCATGCTATTAATGTAATATTAATTCAGCTGTTTCTGCCGTGACATCAACACTTTACTGGAAGAAATCTAAAAGATTAGCTTGCGCGCTGTTTAATTCAATCCAAAATATAACACGGCGCCTGGGAGTTAAACATAAACCGACAGCCTTTGCTGAAAAGTGGGCTTCTCTGATGTCATGACACGCCTTCTTCATCGTTAACAGATCGGCTGTGCCAATAAATCCTCTCTCACTGAAAACTTTGCACGTTGAAAGCCGTTTGGTTTCTATCCCTTCCCCTGAATTATTAATACAGCCTAAGAAGGGTCCTTACATAAGGTCTTGTGTTTATAACTGAAGTATTAGCTTGTCATTTTAAGCAAGGGACAGATCACATGTTTACTTGCAGCATCACGTGCTGTTGTGCACAGAGTAAGAATTAAGAGCAAGTGAACGGTTCATGTGCAACATCTTCCCGAGCATATTTGTCATGGAACATGTTTATATGCATCTAATCTTTTGGAATAAAAAAAGCCTTCTCATTTACCACAACCTACATCTAAATTCCTACTGGTCCAGGAGTCCTGATTTGACCTGCCCTGTAAGAGAAGCTCACAGTGTAGTCTAACTACTGACATGTTTATATTCGCTCAACACCTAAAGGTGCCTTCTTGATAGATGTAAATCTGATGTTGATAATGTAGTTTTTTAAAAAGAAAATCATGTAATCTCTTCGCTCTGGTGACACTATCGAGCAGAAGGGAAGATATCAGATGACGCGTCTCCCATTTGGTCTCTGCTGTGGTCAAAGCTGCCGCTTGTGAAAAATGGGGACTATGTCAGGAATGGTCATCTGACAGCAGGGCGAAAAGGTTTCTCTTGCTGCGCTACACACTTGGTGCAAACAACAGCTGCAGCAGGCTTAGGTGGCCAAATCACAGAGGCTGACTGCCAGAGGACCCTAACTCTACCCCGACCCTAAAACCACACCCATAACTCAGAATGCACAGACTTCTGCCAGAATCAAACATGTGATCGTCTACTAGAACCAAATTGTTACCAAATATCCCCACTGCTTAGCCAAATCGTCATTGCAATCCTTGACCATTAGCAGGTGGCATTTGGTTGGAAATCTTATATGCTGTGACATAAAAGAGTTGAACTCCACCTGTCTCCACCTCTCACACAGCACGCTGGAGCCGTGTCGGGCAGTCCGGTCATTGTGTACAGAATACTCAGTTAGATGTCATGGCTACAAATGCCAACCGAGTTATGCTTGTCCCGGCATCTTACAGACCCTCTCCAGCCTTATAAGGGCTGCTTGAACGGCAGAAGGAAACAGATGCACCTGTCAATAGAGGGTAGGAAACATGAGGAGGGACGGCTGCTCAGAGGTGACGAGTTTAAAGGCGACCCTCCGTTTATTTACCTGCCAAAGACAGCTGGGCGGCTAACTGCTTCAATTAGTCAGCAGCGTGGGTTCAAGCATAAAAAGCACTCTGCATAAATGCACCACGGCCTTCTGTCAAGCATGCCTTCTGCAGGTATATTGTGCATTTATTCTGTTCAGTAGCGCTAAACTGAATCCCCTGAGCACAAAGTGAGAATGTATAGGGGAACGCTATCAGGCAAGGATTATGACAACTGGCTTGAACCAATTACACATAGACACACAACTATCCAGCCCGCACGCTAAGTGGGAGGCCTATTGGACCAAGCTACAGAGAGCTTATGAATCTCTCCGGGAGGACTTACCCACTGGGCTGGGGCCCACACCACTTGGCACTGAAAAGTCTGTGGTATCCAGCATGCCACCTAATGAGATGCACACATTGATACAATTAACCATCTGCACGCTTCTAGCATGGCATGTGATGGAAACGCTAGAAGAGACATGAAAAAGTCTTGTTGACATATCTTGCAAAGCGAGCTGTGCTCTTTTCCAAATATATGATCATGAACGGCCACAATAAGCTGTGGTGAACACAGTGTTTACGCTTAAAACGTTGGAGATTGTGAATTTATTATCCTGTAATGATAACACACCTCCAGCGTTCAATCATTCATTTTCTTGGAACGCTGGAACCGACTGGAAACTCTCAACAATCGCGTGAATACTCCGCCAGGAAGAGCTCAAAAGAGATGTGTTTAATTTAAAGCACACGACGCTAGTATGCAACATGGACCTGGACACTTCTCAGCCCTTCAAATGCACTTAATCCAGTATGAATCAGTAAAGGAAGAGATAAAATTCAAAGAGCTAGCAGAAAATGATCACAAAGCAGGAGATATTGTGATAAACATATATTTAAGTTAAGCACTGGCAAATGGGTAGGTGTTAGCCTGATATGTAGTCATGTCTGAATGGTGTGTTACACACCTTGCTACATGAAACTATTGCATGCAGCAGACCTCACTTACAAAGGCAAGCTGGATTTCAGATCAGTCATCCAAGTACTAGCTAATGCTGACATCTTTTTTCCAATGCTAGTACAGAAAATTATAAAATTGAAGCAAAGTTTTCTAAGCATTGCATTCTATGTAGCCAATATGAAGTCAGAGCAAGGCGGAAGCCCGGCTCCATCAAAACTCACCATCTCAACACCTCTAAAGAAAGCATTGTGGTTTTATAGTGGGCAACAGCGGGAAGTGAACACATAGATAGAAGTTAGCAGGTGTGCAATGTTTTCCAAAACCCACAGAAGTCTACTTGTTTCAAATAATTTCATAAAAACAAATCATTATTAAAAAGGAAAGAAAAGTCAACTTCTGATCACTATTTTCTTACAGTCTAGTATAGAGCGCATCATTCCCAACAGTCCTCATCAAACTGTTATAAATCAATGTTGTGGTCATCAAATTTCTCTGGTGTTCAGACATATTTGGCAAGTAGCAACAATCTTGATCGCTGCCAATGATCCCCAAACCCTTTATAACACATTAGTCTTAATCTGAGGGTGCTTTCACACAGGCAGAAGCTGATCTCGGTAAGATTTTGGTGCTAGTGCAGTGTTGGCGGGTCAAAGTGAACATAACATTCACATCCTGGCCCTATGCTGGCTAAAAAAAATGTCTTCTTCTGGTGCAGCTCTTTGACCAGTATGTGTGAAAACAACCAAAGTAAACAGTTAAAAAGAGGAAACAAAGAAAATGATCCAAGATTTAGCAAAGTGAAACGTGTGACAAAAGCCAATTTCAACATATATCGTCGCATCACTGATCAATAATGAAGCTTATATTTATACAGGGTTATAAATTAGGCCTACATAAACAAACACCTTGCATTTTGTATGTTTTCTCGGCATGAATGCATTGCTAGGGGGAGTAAATACACAGTAAATGCAGGGACGTTCACCGGTTTCATCATTTAAGGTAAGAGTGGAAGTAACCACCAACCTGCGCTGCCTTCACTGGTGGGTCTCTGAGGACCTCCGCCTGAGCCCAGATTCCTGTGGACAGATGCCTGTGGAGGGGACAGCATCCCATTGTCACTGAGGGAGGCTGTAGCTGCTGCCAGGGCCTGGCTACCCAGAGCTGCACCTGGCTGATACATGGCATTGGGATTGGATACCGGCACGGCCACGTGCATGGAGAAGTTCTGCTGGGGCAATGCTGACGGCTATACAAGACAGAGACACAGGTATTTACACGCTAGCACTTTCAATGTGAGGGCCGACGTGTACTTTTCAAAGCATCGACAATGCGGGGTAGAATGAGCTCTGAATGAGCACTGCATTACCAAAATAATTAGACAGGCGATGCCAGTCGAAGTAAAATGTACCGTTGTGAATTTGAAACTCAGCCACTATGCAACAGTGCACTTGCATAAATGATTCTGTCTGTGAAATCATACGTTGCATCTCGTCCTTCGAGAATATGTTTTTGTTTTTTTTGACAGTTCTACTGCAACACACAGAAACCACAGGGACCAGTAAAACCCCACAAACATGCGTTGGATTGATCAGCTGGGCATTGCAGCAGTCAGCACAGATAGATTTCTCTTCTTTCGATGCGCTGCTTTGCAAAGTTTCTCAGTGCCGCAGCAATGGCTTTGTGGGTATTCACATCTACAGGAATCGTGACTCACTCGCATTCACCTGCAATGTGCTGACTGCGCAAGTCGTGAGTGAGAATGGCAGGTGGCAGTGACGACGTTTCATCGCAGTGTTACCCAGTGAGCCAGTCAGGTGTTATCATTAGTTGGTTAATGGTGAAGTGATGTTCTTCGTGTCAGGAACATAGAGACAATGGCTGCTTAGTAAGCACTATGTTCTTGCAGCATTCTAATGATGTCATGCACGATAAGATCACAAAGGAGCTTTTGGAATTTGAGAGAGTCAGCTGAGAAATGATGGTTATTGTATTCTGTGAACACATTGAGACAGCCATGCTTAATGCTCGTAGCAAAAGGCTGACAGGAGACGGCATAAAATTACATTATAAAGGAAACTGCTACAAATAAGCTGTCTATATGGCTTGAGATGGAAATAATCCAACCTTAACGTAAGCCAAACATGCGCAGCTCTTAAAAGGTCTTTGTGTTTTTAAAGTGATTGCGATCTGATTTCTAATAGGCGTAATATCTCCAGTGGATGCACATAACCTCTGAGATGTCCACGAGACGTGTGATCTTATCAGGCTGTGCCAAATCAACATGAGCATCAAATGCATGTCGAGGGCAGGGGAAATTAAGCCGCAGTAGTTTTGCGTTTGAAAAGTATTGAGGGATGAAGAGTAACAAAAAGAGGAAGAGTTAAATTAATAAAAGAGAGTGAAAAAGTCCTCTGAGCCACAAAGCCAAGCAAAGACATTGCATTTACAGTACTTACGATTTTATGATTTCTCATCATATTATCAAACTCCTCATTAATTTTTTTATACTTTTCTTCAGTGTGAGGAGTGAGGACATAAGAGGCGTCAGGGTCCGGGCTATCACAACCTCTGTGTTCTTTCTTGTTTAGCGCCTGCAGTGAACATCAACATAAAGACAGCAATCAACACAAAACGGCAGCAAAAAGATGTACTTACACCACAGCGCTTGTACATTAAATCACTTTCTTCGTTTAGTTTGCCAAAATGGTCGTCCATGACGGGGCTGTGCCCAAAAGAGTCATCGGGATCGGGGCTAGCACAGTCATGATGGCCTTTGTTTCTCAATTTCTGAAATGAAATTTGCACAGTTTATAGAAAAAACATTGCACCAGGGGGTGTATCTGTGTTTGTGCTCCCTCTTAAATCAGTTATATATTTCACATTCATACATGATCCCAGCTCCACCAACACGGGGCTAAATGGTGTTTCAACTGAAGCCATGTTGCTCCTTCACTCCTCAGATGCCTTCTTAGAAAATATTGCTCTTCCCTTTCTTCTCTCTCTTACTGCCTTACACTTCTGACTTCAGCCCTCGCCACTCCACACCTCCGTCTGCAGCGAATGTGTGTTTGCGTTTTTCATTACGTTTCAGCAATAGTAAGCCACCCAGCAGGAAGAAACCCCACACAAGAAGATCCCACTGCAGATCCTCCCAGTCTCTGATTCATCGTGGCTGTCACTCCAAGGATCGTATCAAACTTAATAAGTGTGGGGAATAAAACTGATTACCAAATGTGATCAATGGTGCCTATTTATGCATGAAATTGACCAATTATTGTAAAAGCAACGGGGTTGCATCTATACACAATAAGGTGGATGAGAACTGCACACACTCGTGAGAAATCAAAGTCAACACCATCCTTGTGCTCGCTCTCATAGAGACTGTTCCTTGCTCCTCATTTCAACTCTGAATAGCCGCGTTAACAAGACCTGCTGACAGCATGTGACAGCTTGTGACATCAAGGCAGCGTACATCAACACATGATTTATGTTTGGCTCCCCAGGTTTCTCTGTCAGGCTGCAGCGGGGCTACGCCACGTCCGTCGGCTTCCTCGGAGGCCTCGCGTCTACAAAAAGGTCACCGGCTCCTGTGGCGGGGTCAGAGTGGAAGGTAGAGACATCCTCTAATGAGAACTTCCTCTCTGTTTCTGGTCTTCGTCACCCAGAAAAATGGAAAGTACGTGAGGGTGTTGCATGTGTTTGATGTGTGTGTTGCTGTGTAAAGCAACAGTGTTAAACTGTGAATGGCTTTAAATTCCGTGTGACAATGGAGGGGTGGGCTTCAACAGCTGCTACATCCTGCGACAACAATGTGACAGTAAATTTAGGTCTGTGCAGACAATGCGGCTAACCCGCTTCTGTTCACCCCAACCTCAGTGTAAATTATATTTCCTCAGTCCTGTGCAATTGCCGCATGCGTATCGCAAATACGGTTTTTGATACAGCCAGAGGATGCCACTTCCTCTGACGTTCCTGTTAACAATGGTGATTAAGGCTGGGGGAGAAAAACATATGTGTGCATTGCTTGGGCAATAAAGACGTTCAGGAAAGCACCCACATCTTTTCAAACATCTTTTCCACAATACCCACAGGGGAGTGAGGGACGGAGAAGTCTGCTGGATAATGAATGGCTACCTCTGTCATACAGCTGCATTGCTGTTTAGTGCGGTACAGAGCCACGGCATTCCTCTCATTCTAAGAAAACGCCTTGCTGCTTCATTTCCTGTTTACTGAACGAGCCCTCTTTAGTTAGGGTCGAGAAAGGCCTGTGTTTACTTCGGCTTAACTATGCACTCTCTCTGCCAATGAGGCAAAAGATCTAATCTCAACCTGCAAATTTGAGTTCCAACCTGCTCATTATGGGAATATCGTGGTTGGACTGGTCGGTCATGGCGGTGTGAGCTGGGCAGGGCTGTTTTACTTTCACAACAGGCATGACTAGCCTTCAGTCAACCGCACCCACTGACCCAAACCATTTAGGGGAGGGTTGCAGCCACGGTTGAGTGGGAACCAGATAGCAGCAGATAAGGACATGCAGGACAAACAACTACTCTATCCCATGATTCTGTACATGTCAGAAATCAGTACACTAGATAGCTGGCAAAAGATTAGAAAGGTGATGAGTTAAATTCTATGGCATGTTATTACATACTACGGTTTGGCCTTCTGGTAAATCACTTGGCATGTTTGGGGTGTCCCACAGCCCTTTGCCACAGCTTCCTGTAAATGGATCACTAAATCAGCACATGGCCAAACAGGTGTCCCTTTTCCAAACACCTGTCAAGTCCTAGCTTCACATGCTGTCCAATCAGGGGCAGCCACACAAAGACATGGCCGTAGAAGGGACAGCGTGTTGCCCGGAATGCCACTCGACTCCCGCTGATCAGCTCTGCTCTTACATGTCAAGTCGCTACATAGAATAACACCTTATGACCGAGATAAAAGGGTAAAAAAGTAGCCAGTAAGGGCAAAATAAATGCTTTGAAGCTTTGGAACTTTGACAGTAGAGCTAGTCATGACACGGTCTAAACTGGAATTGGGCAGTCATATTTTTGATGAAAGACAGGGGCTATTTGTTTAAGGAGAGAATGCTGCAGAGAGTATAGAGCAGGCAACTTTTATATATTCACAAGGTCCTGAGAGTCTCACAAAGATGAGTGGGAACAAGCCCAGCTGCTCGTTTTTTCAGCAGTCCAAACCTGTATTGATAGATATTTGGCTTCTGAAAGGAAAATGAGTTGATGACGTCAAACCAACTGGACACTATTGTCTGCATATCCGTGTGTGTGGACGGGAGTTTGTTTCTAGCAGTTTGCTGCAACCTCTAAAAATGTTTTTCATGGAAAGATGCTTTTTCCTCATGCTGAGGTAAACATCTATCCATCCTTTCCACCTGAGCCTTTACAACAAGCCTCACTGTAACCAAGGGTAACACTGAGCAGAGTAATTGCCTCTCCACATTAGTGGTGCATGCTCAGTACAAGAAGGTTGAGATCAATGTAAAGCAATCTCGAATAGTATTTTGATTTAAAATACTTTCTTCATTTCAACCTTTTAAGAATGGATATTAAACTAAAAACAATTTGGTGGGATTTCTGCAAATCAAGCCTGTGTCCTCTACATTTTGTGAGGTCCTGCATTTCCTTTAAAGCTTTAAGTTTAGATTTTTGCTTTTGGATTGAAGCAAACACCGTTCCATAGATTAAAAATAAAACTCAACCCATTGCATAAGCCACCTACATCACCTGTTTCTTGAGAAGTACTTTCAGTAAAATGGGCCTGAGCAATTTACTCTGCTGCTGTGAGTCTTGGAAAACAATTTCACTCTGGTGTTCTCCCTCACTTGTGTCAAGAGAGCTTTCTGCATTTTAGTTATTCATGTACTGCATGGTACTGTACATGAATAGAAGGCAGGGTGAAAGGAGAAAGGAGAAAGTGGCTTGGCATAAAAGCTAAGGTTCGAAAATATGAAAGCTATGGCTGAAGGGAAGACAAGAAGCGGGACAAGAGGCGGGTTCTATAGTCTCTTCCGCAGTGCTGGTCTAGAGCAGCAGTTCTCACTATCGGCCCTTCAATGGCATGCAAGTCTGTGGCATGAAAATACACGCTAGCACAGGAGCCGGGTATGAATGTTTAATGTATGTGTGCCTTTCCAAAACTGCATCATTGCTCTGTGGCCTCCTTTCACCTCATTTCTGATAGGATTCCCAGCCTGTCATCCTACAGCACCACGTTGCTGTACTGGCCCTTGTACCCACCACTGCAAGCAAGGTAGCGTGCTAATCCTCATGACATCACCATTGTGCCCAGGCGGTTCCATCTAATGTGCTTATCAAAAGGCTTCTTTGAGTGTGAATGTACAAGGAAATCAGCACACAGGGGTGTCTGATAGGAAGGCCTTTATCTGCTAAGGAATATTTCCACACTTACATAACATCTTAAAGACTTTCGCTGCCACCGTTTTCACTTTCCCCTTGTGGTGCTGTGGTCTTTGCTGGAAAAAAATAAAAGCCTCTTTTGGTTCGGTTTTACGCGCTGTATGCCAAGCTGTCTTAAGTGCTGTTGTCCCCCCCCCCGTTCTTGCCACAGGGAGGAACAGGCTTCTAGATAAGGAGACCTCAGTAATTCCCAGACATATCTTGTTTAATCTTGTGACCATTACACATTACTGAGTGGAATGATATCAGGATATGAGCCTGGTTCTGCGTCCTTCCGTTGCCTCGCTCTATTGTCTAGATACTGAACGGACAGGAAGAGAAGCAATAGGGAGTGAGCTCTCTTGTGTGTATTTTACTTAGATTTTCATATTTGTCTTCTAGTTGTCAGGGAAAAAAATGCTCTGTCCCACACAAACAGCAAAAAACACAAAGTACTTTGATAGATAAGTTATAGTACATGACCTTTGGAGGTCTGGATAGAACAGCAATGGAATTTGGCCCTTTAAAACCACACAATGAGAGCTATACGCTGTGCAGTGAATAATCTCTATCGAGCCTTCTGCCATCGGACTAGTGAATGACTGATGTGACAAAGCTATTAGACACCGCAGTCAGAGAAATCCATCTCTGTCATTGGACTGCATATTTTCAGTCCGGACAAGAAGGAATTATACAACAAATTGAGGATAAAGGCAAACCGGTGTCATCATTATCTATGGATTAAAAAGGCTGAGAACACAGAGAGAAGTAGGATTGTATTTAACCAGTTCTGACAATTTTCCGTCTTTCTCCCTGTCTTTCTCTTCCTCTGGTCATTGAGTGGATCCTTGAAACCAAACCCCCAACCCCCAGTCCCTCTCGCAACTAAAATATTCATAAGGACAATTAGGAGTTCCGATAAGGGGAGTACGAGTAAGGGGCTGGGGCCATGCATCAGAGAGGGCAGGATGTGCCAGCAGGACGTCTTTTCTGCAACACTCTATACTCAGACCACAGGCCTGCTCTCATCAATCTGAGACACAGCAGCCACCCTCTTTGCCCCCAGTCAGGCCAGGTGGCAAAGTGCCAGCAAGCCCCAACATGCCCACCCCCCATTCTCACACCATCCCAACAGGCTCTGCTCTCTCCTGCCCCTGGGCAGTAGGGGTTGGCCACACAGCATGCATATTAGGAGGAGAGGGCACAAGGGCAAGTTGACTTTTGTCACGAAAGCTAAGTCTCCTTTCAGCCATGAGACGCGCAAGGTCATTGGGCTGATCATCTTTCTGTACATAAAAAATCCCACTCAATTGAATTTACATGCTGGTGTAATGAAGAAATGATTCTGTTGGTGAAAAGTTACATTTATTTCAACCAAACTAAAATCCAGCCGACATCAGCTGACGGTCAGCTGATTCTCCTCTTTATCTATTCATTTGGGAAGTCTCGTAAATGTCTTCCATGCCCCCACCCTGCTGTTCCATGAAGACACATAAAGGAGTAAGGAAGAGTGGTGCCGCACTAGATGAGAATAATATAATATATAAAAAATATAATATATTTCTGCAAGGATAGCAAAACAAACACTAAAAATAAAAATAAAAATATTTTAACAAAATAAAGTGAATAAATGAGTAAATAAACTAGCAGTAAAATATGTATAATTCATCATTTTAGCTGCTGGGCTCCACATCTTTAGTGTTTGTTAAACAGGTTGAAGATCCTGGGAAAGAGCATATTTAATTGGCTTGTAGTCTTTTGTTATTTTGTCTCCTCTTATTATATGCTCTCCAAAGAGACCCTCCTTTTGTAATGAGACATGTCCAGCATGGTTGAGAGGGTGGAAAAAAGCTCTGACGACAATGAAGTATGACATGTGCTAAAAGCAAAAAACTCTTAGCTGTAACCTGGTAACAAGCATCACAGAGTGGAGAGCAGACACATAATAAAACAATAAGATGTAAGACACCATGGCTTAAAAAGCAAAGGTGTACTTCACATCAGGCCATTCAGAAAAGTAAGTCAATCATGAGACAGATGAAACGTTACCATGTTATAAGGGATGCAGATGACACATATCGTGCAATCCTATATGCTATACAGCTTCATCATTACACTGATAAAACTGAAAAAAGAGAACTGGTGACCCTTTTTCACTAAAACCCCAGAGGAAAATGAGTCCTTGTCCTATAAAAAAGGGGCACTTTGAAACTCACCATGTTACTCTCAGCAGAGCCATTAATACAGTTTCACTCTCTGTGGTAAAAGAAGACTTTTGAGACGCCTCTCTCTGGCTGGAGCAGCAAGAGAGTGATAACCAATGCAATATACATGACAGCTGAAGACCACAGCCACTGCGATTTGCAATTATTAATTCCTAGAGGGAAGAATTGGAATGCATAGCTGAGTGCTTCCTATTCAAACCTAAGTTTTTAATCAAATTTTACTCTTAAACCACATGGCTAATAAATAAGCTGGGACATTGTAAAGAATTTAACCCATTTCATTTAGCTATATACAGTATATACAGTCTTTCAGGTTATGTCCTACATGTGTTATTTAGTTTTCACTTGTCCTACTTCACTTTTCTGGAAATAGATAATGGAGCTGTATGAGCAGAAAACATGTTTGTTCTGACCCAAAGGTTAAATGACTGCTCCTGGGTATACAAAGTACTGTGCCCCCCCGCAAAAAATAAAATAATTACCAATGTGGCGACTGTTACTTTGGACAATAGCCTGCCCAAAAATCATGCAGCTAAATAAAAAGAATAGAAAAGAATGCTTATGGTGATATAATAGATAGTGTGCATGGACATAGATGTGTTCATTGTTACAGTTATACAACAGTATTTTAAATAATCATTCGCTGTACCCTGACTTCGATATGAAACTAAGAAAAAAACATTTCAATATCACTCAAATAAATCACAGGAGACCAAAGGCGCACACAGACTTTTCCCCTGTTATATTAAAAACAGACTGGTAGAAAATTTCCCATATATTGAAAAGCCTTGAAAAATAAACATCAGTCCAATATGTCTAAGTCAACAGCAATGCCATTTGATTTAGCTTAAGAGGGATTTCTCATCATTGCTGCTATGAGTGAGAGGATGATGCTGAAGTGAGGAGCAGAAGTGGCCAGACAAAGGTGGAGAAGAGAGAGTGTCACGAGTGAGCTCGCCATGGGCTAAAAATACAAATGTGTACCGATCATCATTCACACATCTGTTCAGTTTGATGCTATCGATGTCCGCAGGTCAATGTGAGCTGTCAATTGTTTAGATTGTGCCAACGATAATGGACACATAAGAAGGAGAAGCTAAGTTTGGTCTTTTCTGAGAAGAGTGCTTTGTTAGAAGGTAACTCCGCCGGAGTCAGCAAATCTTAAAGTGAGTCAAGCTCAAGACGCCATTAAGTCCTTTTGTGTTAGGAAGATTAAAGACTCTTATGCCAATTATTGATTAAAACCTTTATTACTCCATGGTTGTTCCTGCTAAGGACCAGCAGGGTTGTTAAAGTGGTGGTTTTAATCATAGAAAGTTGATCAAGAAGGCCTGATTTTTGCCTGTAAGCACTGATCAAAAGCTTACAATAAAAATGGCTGCTTCTTTGGGAATATTCTGCTGTCTGTCACAAGCAAATTTGTGTTGAACGAAAGAGCATACTGTAAATAAAATGAAATAATAGTATATTTGAAGCCTAAATATAGAGGAAAAATCTGATCTATTTATTTATTGAACCTTTTATACCGTTCCCTCTCATTTTTCTTCCCTGGCTCTTTCATCCCTGCACCTCCCCTTTAACCGCTCCTCAGCTTCCATTTCCAGTGAGCCACCAGCAGGAGGATAATTGATCAATCACGCTAATTGAAGAGTCTGGACAGCTAGTGCACCATAGCAGATGTGCCAATTTGCATTCATTAGGACAGAAATGAGTCTTAATTACAACTCAGCCTGTGATTGACAACATAAACATCCCCTTATTTGAAAATCCTGGTACCCATTCAGCCCAAAGCCTTGTAAAAGACTCATTTGATAACTGATAATGAAAAAAAATCTCTTTTATAACTGTAAGATCCTGGAAATATGTCCCACAAATGTATGTGCTTGTACAAGCAATTTTGCTGAAAATGTTTAGGTTGGCAAAAAATTTCTAGAGCACAAAAACAGCTTTTGCTTTGTAAAAGTGTGAAAGGGATAATAATTACACCTGATGGAAGCCCCCCAAAATTCTCTTTTTCGTGTATGGCGGAGCAACTACAATGACAATTTCAGAACAAAAGCATATATCTGAATACATTTGGATCAGAGAATACCAGAAAATGAGTGTGTATTTAGCACCAATCATTAAGCATGCAGAATTAGGGACACACCAGAGGGCTCGACTTGACATTCGCTAATGGTCAAACTTTGCATATATAACATCTGTTAAATAATTTTATTTACAACAAAGGATGATAGACACTGTGACATAAAACCTAATGAAAATAACCGGATAATTCTATGCCCATTTCTTCTTACTGTAGTGGCCTTTAGAGAAGCAGGGACCTTCGCTCACACGGACCCAATTGTGTGGTTTATTGTCACGCTAACAATGGCCGTCCCTTTTTATTTCAGGAAGAAAGAGAATTTCCTTTTGAATGATCTTGGGTTGTTTACGTTGCTTTTTTCTTGAGAGTGAAAAGTCACTGCTTTGCATACGGCGCACGACGGTTTACCGTTACGACTCTCTGACATTTGACGAAAAAGCCTTCGCAAATTGAGTAAAGGCCAAATCGCAAGCCTGATTTTTCAAAATTTCATTTAAGTGCTGAATGAATGGCCATCCCCTGTTCCTGCAAACATAATTAATCTATCACATAATATACACATTAATTGCATTAAACTGCTCAAAGAGGGGACACATAAATACCGGTTTAATCCTGTGAAGTTGCTATCTGATTTCAGGGCTTCGTCTGGACACACACACGCGTCTTTGTGCGTGATGGAGAACGGTGTGAGGTTATAGCGGATCATGAGCAAAATCTCATTAGCTCCACAAGCGGAGAGGGAAGGAAGAGTAAATATTATTAGATTAATGTAATGACTAACAGCAGTATTTTCATTTGTGGGATAAACAGAATTTGTTCTAAAGCACAAACGCAACAGCACCATGTCTGTGCTTGGACATTCACTATGGAAACACAAACAGTATATCATTGCTGCTTTATCAGAAACTGGCATTCCTAAGATTCTTCTGACAGAAATAATTTGTTTATTAATTCGTTTATTAATAACTGCAATCGCATTTTGACACAATAGTCTGAGAATGTGAACACTGCTAGTTTAACTGGTTGTAATAGATTTCTGTGTTGCACAGGTAAACGTATTCAGCAAAGGTTCACTAGACACCCGCAGTACTGCTCCGACCAACACACACACGCACACGCACACACCCCACCACACACATGAATATTATGAGCCTAGTGCTCCGCTTTGGACTGCAAGCCAAGTTTGAAACCATGTCCCTAGCCCTCTGCTGGGTTATCAAACTGTGGTCCAGGCAGGCATCCATCTGTGGAAAACATGGAGACTGTTCTATCGCTCTGCACAGCTCAGCCTTTATCTACAGATGGTACCACTGAGCAGGAATGTGACCTTTGATTCAGTTTCCCTCGTGGAAGTCGCATCCCAACACAAAACTGTGTGAGGGTCCTTCTGGCTTGCTACCCTAGACAAATGCGCTGAGCACATGATTGTTTGCACGGCAGAGACTGGTCTAACACAATTTAAAAACTTAGATGTCCAATATGAGTGCGCTCATGTGAGGCCCATTTCGGTGGGTAGGTGGGAGGGGTGACAGTTTCCCATCAATAAAGACAGCGTGCAGAGAACGGTACGGTCGTAGATTAACGTTTGTCAAAGGAAATTATTCATAATAACTCCCAAAGTGTTATCAAAGGGGTTGTGTGAAAGTGCTGTGAAGTGGACTACGTTGGTTACTTCTGCTCTGCTTCTTCATTTCAGAACCTCGAACACGTAGCCAGCAGGCAGAATGGGAATTGTGCTTATCTACAAAGATGCTAGCACAATTATGCGAGGACAACGGTGGTTTGTTCTTGCCGTTGTTGAGTGGGGCAGCTTCCTTGAGAGTAGCTAAAAGGCTTTCAGTGTACAGAACGCATTGATCGACTCGCGTTACGGTGCATATTATTGAAATAAACACATGGTGAAACGTATCTATACATAGGGATTCTTTTGCTTATAGTGTGCTGTTGCAGGTTCGTGCTCTAAAAAAATAGAGGGCTTCTAGAGTCACAGTAAAAACAAATATGGGGGCAGCGTTACGTAAGTGAGGAATGTATCCATGTATTTTTTATGCAGGTGAACCCCTGCTCTGCTCTGCTATGCTCTGAGGGCCCCTGATGGAGCAGCGACTGCATGAGCCTCCTGGATGCCAGAGCACTTTTCTGCAGCTCTGCCAAGCAGGTAATTCACAAGCAGCAGAAGCATGAATAAAAGATAATGGGCCACAGCTGACTCCTCTATGGTGCATATCATTTCACTAATGCCATCAGGCTAACATATTTTCTAAAGCTGGGCTTACTTGAAATCTTTCCAGTGTTGGTCATTTTATATTAATTGTTTTTATTGGTTATGAATACTATTAGATTTTTATCTAATATAGTTATGGCATCACCAAGCCACAGCTTGACATTGAATATGCTTGAATATGATTAGAAGATGCATGTGTGGAACAGGATTTATGACTAATTATTCTCATTATTTTGGCTTTTATAAATTTGGCTGACAGCTTTGTATACTGGGATGACAAGTGGCTGACTCTCCCCCTGCATGAGCTGCCAAGAAACCCAAGTGCTTGCAGACTTTCAGAGAGCGGTATGGAATTTACTAAACCATGTATTTTCACCGTGGCAACAGCCAAGATGATGGTCTGCGGTGGGGAGTGTCCAGAGAACTGCAGGTACAATATCTGTGGGAAACAGCTGCGCGGTTACAGCACACAAAGATAGGTTCTTCACATCAGCTGTCGGAACCATTACAGGCTGAACTTATCAAGAAAAACAGACGTTCTGTGTCTTGTCGGAATAAAGAGCAGAAGGAAACGTAACGTGCGTGCTTAACATCACAGTGTACGGTGCTTAGACAGCTCGTTCACAATTCACTACCACATGATAGTCAGTGAGTTATCGGTTGGTTTTACCGATCAGCCGAGGGACAATTGGCAAAAATAGAAACATGCTTGATTCTGAACTCAAATAATTAGTTCAATGTTCGGATCAACATAAATCCATGGTCACAGCAGACCATTTCAAGTACAATCAACTAACAATTAATTGATTGACTGAACTTGGTCGTGTAAAGCAGAAGAAGTCCTCTTCAAAATAAAATGGAGGCTGGCACTTACCTCTACGATGTCTGAGTTGGTTCTGCTCTCGTGTGGTTCATTATACTCTGTGTATTTCAGCAAAACTTTGTCCATGTCTGTGCTGGCGTACTGGAAAAGCTTGTTAGAGCTGTTGAAAATGATGAGAGCGATCTCACAATCGCATAGTACGCTCAACTCGTAGGCCTTTTTCATCAAGCCAAACTTCCTCTTTGTGAAGGTAACCTGAGGGGCACACAGAAAACAAAACCATTCTTCACTGAGGGGAAAAAGCTAGAATTGAAGCAGAAAATCAATGCTGAATGAACTAAACAGACAGTTGTTTTGGAAGACGTGACCACATAATGCAATCACAAGTTGAAGCAACACAGCATCATAGAAATATAATATTAGTATCTATCAAATTATCTCATAGGGTATCTGGTATAGATGGTCTAGGATTAAGAAGACATAAAATGTTACTAGCCAAAATAAAGGTAATTATAACTATAGCTCTAAAAGTCATTTTTATTGAAAACAACCTTCCTCATGTGAAGCACACAATGTATGTCTCAGCCTGGAAAATAACAGTATTAACAGTGTCATTACATTACAATGATGTTACCGTAACCAAGGTGACAGATAACAGGATCATTGCTACTTTAAGAATGATTGCAATGGCGCAGTGCATGTCTGAAATGTCTGGTTATCAGGAGGGAGGTCAGGGTTACAGGCGCGACTCACTGAGCTGAGTCAGAGCTTTGGCAATAACAGGGGTCCATACATTACTGTAGCCCCCACCTCCGTATACGGAAAGCTATCACTATAGTGCAGCATAAGCCTTGTAACACGAGCCCACAGATGGGACTTGGGGTCATACATCACTCCAATGGTAACGCAATCCTCTCTGCAAAGTGACTTTATGTCCTGTACTTGTGCAGCTCTGTCTCCGCGGTGGCCAACACACACATGTCATTATGTTACACCACCTCTGCATAAGACGCAATAGTTATTTCTCAAGATGAAAACATCCCTCTCAAGTAGGGAGGACAGACATGTAGCTGATTTCTCTTTGGGTTTTTGTAATGGTAGCAGCAAAACACATCTTGAAAATGCAGTTTGTTCCTGACTTTACTGCATGTGTCCTGTTTAGCTGTGACTTGTACAACATGTCGTGTGAATGTGCCGATCCACACAGGAGTGTGTGTGGGTGTGTGTCTGTGTTCTCCATCAGTCTCACTGACCTACTAAGAAGAGTTTAGCAGATGAGCTGGCTTTGTTCAACTTTAATTGGTCATAGCTTGCAGCTATACTCTCATTTTAGCTAGTATAATGCAGTACAGTCTTATATAGAATATATGTAACCACTCAGGCACCGGGGTCACTCCAACTGTCATAAATGATTTTCAAATCATTACAGTAATCTCAGTGGAGCTTTATTCCCATTGTAGTGTGTCAACTGCCTCTATGTACTGTTTGATGTCCATTTTAATGACAGGGTTGAAATATGTAAAAAAAATACTTTAACGTCCATGACATATTTTCTCATTAATTGAAGTGACATAATGCCTCCGAGTGATGGACTGGAGCAGCTTTAAGTCCTTTTCGATCCTACCTGTGGTTCTAACCAGTTTGAGCAAACCGAAATGACTGAAAGCCCCAGCTGCCCACTTGTTCATTTGCCTGCTTGCATATTTGTTTGTTTGCCTAACCAACTGGAAAGCAGGTGCTGAGATCTGGGAAAATGATTAACAAAATGTATGCTCTTAGCAAATGAATGCGGCCGTTAAGCCATGGAGATGTCACCTTTCAACAGGAAGCAAAGGATGAGATGCTGAGAGAGGACTTTGTTCCACCTGGATGCATGGCAGAGTGCTGAGTGCAGGGTTGCTGACCCAGGCACAGCATCACTTCAGCCTCGGCAGCAGCGCTGAGGCGAGGTCCCTGCCCGGCCTAACATACATACCCTGACAAAACACCGGTGCCGCTCATAAAACCATTAAAACTGACAAACGGAAGACTCGTTTTAACCGAAAAATCTGTACAAACAACTACTTTGAGGCACAAATAGAACCTGCCATCACCATGCTCTCTGTGGTACCTGGTGGGAGTGAAAACCCACAGATAAGTTCAGTAACAGAGGATTCCTATGGCACTTCACAGACGACATTAAAACAGTGAGGTGTAGTTCTAACGTACCCATTCTATGATGTTTCTTTCCGCCTAACTCCCATATTTACAATGACGGGATTAGCCTCAGCTGTAATCTGTCTCACTGCCCACAGAAAATGAAATGTCATGGGGAGAGAAAAAGAGGCGCCAGCATACTGTATAAACTTCTAATAAACTGCAGTGATTCAAACTTTCTCTGTTTTGATAAGGTCATTATCTCGGCTCAGACCACACCAGGCAGGTCGGTGACTACCAGCATTTAATTTAGACTGTAGCGGCCGACCTTTTAAGAAGCTCCTGCAGTGTCAAGTGGTGGTGGTGATTCTGATCTCAATTTACGTTTCTTCAATTTCTTCCCGAGTGCCGTAGCGCCATTAGATGATTTTTTTTAAAACTTAGTATTAATTGGGTGAGCCAGTTCAGAATGGAGAAGTTATTGAACTTCTCAAAAACAACAACACTCAGTTACAAAGCTTTTAAACACATTTTTTTTCCCATTTATGCCTAGATATTGTCAACAGATGCTGAAATATAACAAATTTGTCGCTGCATGGACTCACCACCAGCATTGTTGCACACTTTGCCTTCTTTTTACTTAACTATGCCTACTCTTGTGAGTACATGAAAGCCCCATTTCAATTCAAATAAACCCCCACCTAAGGTTTCAACAAGAACAGGCCCTTAAAAGAAGCACTCTGGTATAAAATATATTGTGTAGCATCACATGGCAACAACACTGACATGCACAGACTTGCGGTGTCAATCATAAGGTCTATCAATGTCGCTCCTTAGGCAGAGGTGGCAAGATGACAAACAAGACATCTGGGACTCAGACTGCAGATGTGACTGGGGCATGACAGAGTTGCTCAAGTCACTAACACCTTCAGTGGGGTGAGGAGCTGGCGGCCTTATTAGAACCTCATGTCACTGCTGATGCCCCTGATGGCAGAGATGAGGGTGAGCTGCAGAGTCAGAAAGGTCTGGCACCAGCTGGCAGAGTGACCCAGGCCCTGTGGCTGCTGCCCTGGCTATGCAGCCAGTGTTTGTAACCCTGGGAGACAGGCCAGGGCCACCATGACTGTCTGCCTGGATCAACTCATGGTGGAAGAAGGGACAGCCTGAGGATTCATTTGTGGACTACTGTGGGCACCTAGCTTCCTTCCCTGACTGAAATTGACCTTGAAACCTACAGTAGCTGTGACTGAGAAGGTCTAGTAGACATGTGTGACATGCTGGTTAGCAGGATATAAGAAGGTTTCCTTGAAATATAATCAGCAATGACAATGGAGGAGTTCAACAGATGGCTTGTTCCAGTAATAATCTGTTGATAAAATTGGGATGAGATGTACCAAACCCTTCAGGCATTTAAAGTGTCAGAACATCCCAAATGAGTCACAGCAAGGGCTGGAAACCCTCAACCCAGGAGCGAAATCATCAAACTTTTAATGAATTGGGCAATTACCCCTGGTGAGCTAACTTAATGGCATCCAGAGGACATCACTAGACACTGCTCACTGAGCAACAACACGTGTCATGTAAAGTTTTTTTGTTATTAGTTTTTGTCCTGAATAAACAAGAGACATAACCGTGGACTCCCAGTGGCTCTACTGTGCAGTTTGAAGAGTGAACCTTTCGGGTCAAACTGAAAGAGGATTTGCTGAATTTTACAGGTTCGGCTAATGAATGCACCAGGGATATGTGAGGAAGTCAGACAGAGCAAATGATTATGTGAATGTTGGATAATAACGTATGATGAAAGCGCGCCTATATTTCTATTCCTGAAATGGCAGTAATCACCGTGAATTCTGGGGAGCTGCTGTTGTCTGCTTGTAATCTACATTCATTTGCAATCAGCAGTACCATCACTTAGGTGGAGTATGGCAAAGGAACTTTACCATTATGAAATACATGTCAGGACCTCTGCAGCCTTCATGTCTCACACAGTCTACCTCCACAAAACCGCTCCAGCAGAGGCATCTACATAACCTTACTCAGCCTCTCTACCATTCAAATGCACTATTGGGGGTTCTCACACAAAATCTCCTTCAGTATTACAATCTAATGGGTACATTTAAGAGTTCTGTCATTTTGATGTCTGTCTAGATAGTGTCTGCTTGGCTACACGAAGAACAAAACAGTTGTTCAACAATAGGGAGAATATGCTAATGGTTATTCTCCATGGGTAAGGAGCGCGCCTCAGGGAGATGCCTCTCTGCACTTCAAGACCCGGTAAAAGAAAGAGAGAGAGAGAGAGAGAGAGAGAGAGAGAGAGGAGAGAGAGAGAGAAAGAGGAGAAACATGCATGCATTACTTCACAGTGAAGTTTAGTTTGAGTTGGAAGACTTTTGTTGGAGCAGATTCTCTGCTGAGCCAGCTAAACCCATCTAAATGCGAGCAAAGTGCCTGCGTCCTACTGATAAACTTTCTCTCAAATTACAGTGGGCCTTTTAAAATGTGATGCAGCATCTGTCATTGTCCATCACAATATAGCGGCATGTCTTCTGCTTATTCCCATCATAATGTACACAATGCGTAAAATGTTGGGTGGGCATTAGCTGACCTAGCAAAACTAGGTCCAACAACCAGTCCTTCAAGGTCAGTATAGATTGAAGATATGAGCAAGGATCCTTAGGGGATACCTCCAAACGTGCACTAAAGATAAATGAACTAACTGAGTTGATAATCAAGTGTGTTTTACGGTACTTATGCGATAAACCTTCAGTAAATAGCAGTAAACAAAAGAAAACTACTACTAACACTTTGTCAACATCAAAACAAAGCACATGTAGCCAGAGAAATGGTTCTGGCTATCCTGCTGTAGATATATACGTTTCTATTCTTGTTTAAACCAGACACACGTGCTGTTTCCTTCAGTTTTTGCTCTTCAGGAGTTTAAATTTAACACAAGGAGACAGCGTGAATTCCAGCTTTCTCCGTCTCTGTGGCTGACTGGGACCAGTGCTGCTGAAGCAGAGAAGGGTGCTGTGTGTCCCGCTGACCCGCCCTTCAAATGAGAGGGTGCTGTGGTACACCGGCCGCTCCTAATTACTACCAAACAGCTGCAAACGCATAAAGGCTCCAGCGAAGGGACCCAGCCATGCTGTCGAGCCAGGGGACAAGCCCTGCAGTGTGGGGAGGCCACAGGCGGCCCGAGTGTGCTCCACGCTAGCCTCGGCTCACTCCCACGCCATGCGGCGACCACTACAGCCCGGCACTCCTGCTGTCTCATCAAGTTCTCCGGCTGAAATTGCAGGGTGGCGGGGGAGTCGTGTCTGTAAATATGACCACACTGACAAAGAAATGTTACCGTCCCTGTTGAGCTGGCTGGGACATTGGGAACTGAGGTACGTCTGTTCAGATCCATGCACACATGACAGCTGCTGGACTCCGAGGCAGGAGGGAAAACAGAGGAGGGTGAACAGGTAGAGCACAGGGATGGATGGATGGATGGATGGATGGATGGATGGATGGATGGATGGATGGATGGATGGATGGATGGATGGATGGATGGATGGATGGATGGATGGATGGATGGATGGATGGATGGATAGATAGATAGATAGATAGATAGATAGATAGATAGATAGATAGATAGCTAGATAGATAGATAGATAGATAGATAGATCGATAGATAGATAGATAGATAGATAGATAGATAGATAGATAGATAGGTGGGTAGGTGGGTGAATGGGCGGGCAGGCGGGCGGACGGACGGACGGACAGACAGACAGACAGGACAGACAGACAGACAGACAGACAGACAGACAGACAGACAGACAGACAGACAGACAGACAGACAGACACTCACCTGTCTGTTCCTTTCGTCCATGATCCTGGTGATCTGTATCTTCTTCCGCCCCATGGTTGCGTTCTTTCCTGCCTCTGACGCCTCAACAATATCACAAAAACAAAAACGGCTTCTTCCCACTCTCTTCTAGCACATTGTGCAACACCCTCTTCTTGTATACACTCTTTCGTCTTTCAAATACACACGTTGACAAAAGGAGACCGCAACCTGCAAGAGAGACAGAGAAAAAGAAAGAGAATATCAGAAAGGAAGGAGGTGGGAGAACATTAAGTTGACACTCAGCAGTGTGTTCCAGGGACTTCTAAGTCTGTTTTTATGTCTGAAAGTAAGACAGACCCACATGCTACATTTTCTCCTCTCCTCCACGGTGCTTGTTCAGTAACGGAGGCTACAAATGCTCCTTCACATTTGGACAGAAACTTACTACTGTATCTGCAATTTTCTGGCAAATTTTTAAGTTCAAATTCAAAAGAGTTACTGTCTTATTACGGTCCGGAAAGCAGCAGCTGGGTGGAACTAACCCCTTACAAATTCAAGATGTCAGGAGCTGTTTTTTTGGCTGTTTATTTTATAGGTTTGGGTTTCGCCGGGTCGCTTCGTGTGTCCTTTTCCAGTCTGTTTTTGTCATTCCGCTGCATCACCTAGGTGTCCGCTTCCTCGCTCACGTTATTTATCACCACCTGTTTCTTGTCACTTTCCCGCCCTAGTGTCCCTAAAACTGCGCTGTCACTCCCGCGCTGTCACTCATTTGTCTGCGTTTAAACATGTTTGCCTTCTGACGTGCACTGCGCTCGATGTCCCTCCGTGCTCACGTTAGATGCTGACTCTGTGTTTACTTTTCTGTGCCAGTAAGTCTGTCCTCTGTCCACTTCTCTCCTGTTTTCCTAGTGCCTCTGTTTTGTTTCCTCGTGCGTCTAGTGTTTGGATCCTGAGTCAAAGTGTTAAATCATCCCAGAGGTTTGCAACTACGTCGCATACTTACGATAGAAATAAGAAGATGACAGGTATATGCGAACCAAATCAGCTCATCTGAGGGCCCGAAAAAATGAATTAAAATTATGTAATGAGTGAGCGGTTGAGTAATCGTTACTTGATTGGCAAATGCATCACAAGGATGACATACAAAGTTCATTTTAGTTACAAAACACAAATATGTGTGACTAGAGAGTTTAAGGCTACCTTTGGGGGGCTTTATCTGTTTCACTATATGGTCTACAGTAAATACATGACAAAAGCCAGCAATTAAACAAGACAAAGAAAATATTATATTTTTGTGATACTAGTCTTGCACTTAAGATGATTGAGAGGGCACCCTTGCTAAGGTTGACAGCATTTGGAAACTCCTGGGCAGAAGAATACGCAATGGGACTGAGAAGGGCATAAAGGGCTACGCTCTATTCCCACATGAGCTTGTAACCTGGCCAGTGGTTTCGACTGCACGGTTCCCATGGGAACATCTGCCTCCGTCATGTCTTTGCATCTCAGAAGTAGAAATATCTGTTTTTCTCTGCAGGAACATCCATCACTTACTACTGGCAAATAGAAAATCTCTCAACAAGTGCATTTAACTTGCAGAAAGGTTAGAAACCCAAGGACATTAGGTGCAGTCAGCAGTTGGGAGGTGAGGAAACCAGGGGCTGAATTGGCAACCAAAACTGAAATGACCAGTTCCACTGGTACACCCTCATTATGGGTTACAGACGGACTGGCATTATGGTGTCTGGATGTCTGAATTGGGGCTCCATGGTAGGCAAACGTGACTGAGATCACCTCGCTAGCAACCCACGCAGAGCTGTTGGAGCCAGGATAGTAAGTGATTGAACCCCCACAAAGAATTTCCCTCAAACCACATCACAGCAGGCCAGTTGCAACGACGGTCCTCTTGTTCAAGCACCATGCCCTTCCCTCTCTCTCACACACACACACACACACACACACACACAGACACACACACACAGAAAAGGGGATGGAGAAATATGGACAGGGAGGAGCTCGTGTGAATATTAAATGGAGCTGGTGCTGACATGCCTCAGTCATCCTATTAATATAACTAACTGTTTTATAATGATTCAAAAGTGGATTTAAAAAACTTCAACTTATTTATTATAATTAGGTTTGATGCCTTTACACCGCTGAGATGTGGACTGAAGGGCTAAAGAGGATTTTACTGTTGGATGCTTGCCTGTCCTCTGGAACTGTCCATCAGAGACAATCGTCTCACATCACATCTTTTACGCGTGGACAAGGTGCCACGCCATGACAGGACGGTTCGACTCCAAAGGCGTAATAGACTGTTCACGACATCTGTCCTACAAAAATGCAAACAGACAGGGTAGGGGGACCTCCAGACTCCAGGTGCACCTCTCTTCCAACTCAAAAACAAAAAAACAAAAAAAATTCTAAATGATCACTCTCATCCTGCAGGTGATGATCATATCACATCAAGTGACCCAATTTTCTTCTGCAGAAATAAATTTCAGCCGGAAACTCAGCAGACGTCAGAAAAGTCCACACACATGAAGAAGAACAATGTCTGTATTGTGGCAGATTGCACCAGCATCTAATATCAAATATGTTGCTTAATACTTAGACAAGACACATGACAATCCAGTCCAAAATCTCTCAAAATTGCTTGCTAAATACCTGCACACATATACCAATACACATAATATATTTCCATTTGATTCCTCAACCACTGATATAGCATAAATAACAGAATCTGTGCCTGATTATACTCATATAGACTTTTGGCACGAGCATATAAAAGAGTAATGGCAACTGTTTCTGCCTTTCTGTGATCTTTCTGTGACAAGTTGTGAGACTGACAGCAGAAGCATTGTGCCTCCATCTCCTTCCTTCAGACAGACAAAGTGCACTCAGGCTTGGTGACAGGTCTGCTCTGGCCCTTTCACAATCAATAAAGCATGTTCAATTCAAAATTTTAACTACTGCGTCCAGCATGGCAAATTCTACTGTAAAGTCTATGCTCCCTCTACCTTTGCTGAGTCTAACTGTAACCATTAAAGGAGAATGGATTTGTTTATTTAAGCCTTTGGCCTTAAATGTACTCTTTTAATGGCTAATTATTATCATTCAATAACAACTGTACACGGTGTCTCAATGTATATAATTTCTCTAAAGTTGACAGACAGCAGCTGAAGACCTGGGCAAAGCTGTGACAGCTGTACTTCCTGTGTATGCTACTACTACGACAGACCATGGGCAGACAAGACTCAACTTCCTGCCCTCCACTTCCTGTTATTTAGGACCCTTCTAAATACCCCCAGTGGGGGAGTCAGTGGGAGCCAGGAGGAGAGAAACAGAAGGAAGAATGGGAGGGACCACCTCGGGGACACCCTTCCCCTCCAGTTCTTCCTCTTATTACTGTCCTGACGTTATGTCTCAGACTAAACAACAACAGAAGCTTCCCTGTGTGCTTATTAAGGATCATTATACGAACTTTGTGACGCCAATTTCTGCAACTCACCTTAGCAACTCACGTTAGCACACAGGGCCCTTTACATGTTGTTGAAACACTCCTGTGCTTGCAACACAATGAGTCAGACCTCTCCGAAAATGATGTATTACACACTGAACCATCGCGATTATGAATTTTTAAAAAATACATTTGTGATGAAGCCCTACGTGCGGAGTCTGATGTGCTTTGATATTGAGATTGCATGAGAATCCAAAGTACTCCTCTAAAGTGTATCCAAGTGTCAACACTGTGTTTCCTGGCAAACTGAAAAGTAAAGAACAGCCCAACGATTTGATTTCATGTCCCGGTATCTCTGACACTAAGGCAGTGAGAAATGAACATCCGCGGCTTTGTTCTTGCTTTCATCAGGAGCTGCCGGTACCTGGAAATGGGGATGCAGGCTTGGGGAGGAGTGGATGGAAGCCAGCCTTCTAAACCTTTTTTCCCTCGGCCCTTTTGTGAGAGCACGCTTATCTCCCTCTCCAGCACTGAAAGGCAGGATTGTGGCCCCGGCTGCATCACTAGTGTTAATGTCTCCTGATGCTAATCTGACACACGGCTGATCCCTCAACAACCACTTTCTCAATCCCGTCTTTTCAGACTCCCCTCCCCCTACTTTCTTTCGTTTCCTGCTTTCTTTTCCTCGGGATCTTATTCTTTCGGTTCTCTCCGTCTTGGAACTCATGTTATACGTCCCCTCACCCCGGCTGCCAAGGCCAGTAACGAGGTATAATTAATAATAACTCTTGCAAACGCACGTGGACAGAAAATGTGCAGAAAAGAGAGGCTTTGAGGTGAGAGGTGGAGCAGTTCTGCATGTTTTAAGAAAAACAACACCGGTACTGGGGCCAACAATGCTTAAAGCTGGGGGACATATAAAAATATCCATATAATTTTATAGATATTGGAACACTTATATTGAAATCCTGTGCATATGGTTTCATTACTTGCTCCCAGATTTGAAGACTTTCCAGAAATTCATCAATCTTAAATGCCACTGAATGTACCATAGAGAAATTTATAAAAGTGACCCACACTATCGGGAAGGATGAAAGCCTGTACTGTAACGGCAGCCAAGCACACAGCAAGTGGTTAATCTGTCCTGATGGCTTGTAGCTCCGTCCAACTCTCCAAAGACCTAGCTGTAATCCCACATTGGATCCATGCAAGTTCAAACAATCCTACATGCTGCTAGCACCTTGCTTAGGCTGGGGGGTTGGGCTGAATCGCAGGGACCAGGAGACCAAAAAATAGGTACTTATCACCTCAAATATGACAGCAATAAAAAAAGCCAACCTCACAGTATGCTTTTGTTCTTGCTAAGAGGTCTGAGAGGTTGCAGGTCTGAATGGTAACAATGTCCCTGGTCAGATAAAGAACAGAAATATCTCGTCAACAATGTCTTACATCAGTGCCTGCGAAGAAGTAATGGAAAAACGCAGTCAGTGTGTAGTCTGCACGAGCAGACAGACATCCTCCGTCTCTCTTTCACTGCTCTGTCAGGGGCTGAGAGGACTATGCAAGGTGACTTTGACTAAGTGCCGTGGGGTTTCATGAGAAAATGCCATTGACATCACATTAATTCCATGTCTCTTTCGTAACTGACTTAGCACCGCCGAGTGCTGGCTAGCAGGTAAAAAGTGAAAAGGCCTTTTTAGGGGGGGGGGTGGTTATCTGAAGGTCAGAGGAGACACCAAAGAAGTAGACCAAGTTAACTAACTGAACAACTGATGCTAGATGTTTATCAGAAACTTTCCACAGTGCTTTCTGTATGACAGCAGGTGTATAAAAGAACATAAAACAAGAAAATGGGGGGTGGGGGAGTCAGGCTGAGAAAAGACAGTATGACTGTGTTAACTATAAGGAAAGAAGCAAGGGAAACGAGACTAAAAGAGACACCCAGTGCTCTTCCACCTCGGAGGTAGTGTGCGGCAACGGCATTGTAACATAATTACTGCTGGGACACTTCTATTCCCAATGATCCATTTGCGTCAGTCAGGTTTCCGAGCTCAGCCAATGAATGGATTTTCAGTTTCTCAAGGATAAAGAGATGACCCTCTCCTAGCAGTTATATCCATTTCATGTCGAAAAGCTACTCTTTATCTCAAGGTAAATCCCTTGCTGTGGACCTGGGTGAAACTTTCATGTCCATAAAATAACGGTGTTTTTGTTCTCGATGCAAGTGTTGGTGAATTATGTCTCATTAAAAATGACTTATCAGACATCTAGGACTTTCATCCATTTCTCCCTCTAGAGTTCAGTTCCATCTCAACGTCTATTTCTGCCCATTGGTAAGACATTTTTGAACTGTTTTAAATGTTTCCGCCAAAGTCTTGCTGCGGTGACAAAACAGAAACACCCGCTGGGTTTCACACTGAAGCACATTGAGTGACTTGAGCTTAGAAACTGCTCCTTTGGACGCTGGTGAGTCAAATCTTGTTGGCTGAGACTTTGGGCACGTTTGCAAATCATGAGTTGGCGATCTTCATTGCAACTTTGTAAATCTGCTGCCGTCTTTTGAGGAGATGCAATGAGATTAAAACGTAATTAAAATGGGATTTCTCATCAAGGTGAATATTGTCTCGAGAAATCAGTGACAGACAGAACTTACCATGTGAGTTAAACTTTTAAACTGCCCATAAATGTCCGAGAAAAGAAAAGACACACACAGGATAGCATTATTAAACTATCGATTGGCGTAGAACATATCCTTGCATATTTATGCAGCAGCACAATAACATTTGGGGGAAAACCATGTGAACAATGTGAGATATAAGGGAAGACAACAAGCTAACACTGCTGTACATGATGGCTAACGTGAGCAACTAATGCAAGTAGCGCAACTAAAGCTAAGGATTTCATGCTAATGATCAGCCAATGCTGACAAATGGCTTTTTCCATCCAAACAAGTACATTAAAGTGCAATTAAAAACACAGTAATTAAAGAAAAAAGTGCTATTTTGAATGATCTCATAGGTTTTTGCTAAAACCTGACATATTAATGATGATTTGCAAAAGCACAACCAGCTCTAAGGCCTTCGGTGCTGTAACAAACTTCTCCAATAAACTCTTCACCATTACCAATAAGTCCTGTATGTATAATCCAATTGACTTGATTAATTGTCTCTACTAAACAAACTATATCTTTGAGCAATAGTCCGCCATCCAAAACCTCTTTAACGGTGCGTCTGTTCAACAAGTTACTGTCCTGACACACCATCAGCATTCAGCCTTCTTTATGGATGAGCACTTCCTGGTTCATTCTGCATCCGCTCGGAATGTTACACAAGGTATACTGAAACACTGGATCTTAGAAAACGTGCACGGAAACTGTGACCTTACCACATACATTGTTAGGTTTCTTATTTCTGCGCACCGCCGCGGTGCTGATTCGGCCCAACGGCGTGTGTCCATTTGCATGGTTGTCTATCATCCGATGGACTTATCACCACTGGGAGGGATAATAACGCCAACACCACAGGGAGCAGCAGAACACCCCACCCCCAGGAACCCTGCGAGCTGTGTTAACTGCCGTGGAAGCCTTTTGATGTCGGAGAGGCCGTAACTCAGAAATGGTAAACAGCGAAGATGAACCGAGATCTACCTCCAGGGGGAATCCACAGTGTAAGGATATTAGGAGCGTCATGCATAATGTGCCTCAGCAGCGGCGCATTTCCCCGATCTGAACACCTCTTTAGAAACACTCTGGATCCAGATTAGACGCTGAAATTCCAGAAACTCAATTCTTCCCTCCAGTTCTCGGCAACTTGCCTACAGAGCACGTATAGTTTAGGATCACAGGTATTGTTGCGCTTTAAAAGAAAGCCCGCTTTTGATGGGAGGAAAAATATTATGCTCAGAATAAATATTTGATTTTCTCTGCCTGTTTTTATCTAGCACTCGATGCCTCTTTCCCACCGTGTTCCATTACATAAAAGGTTTATGCAATCTGAGGAGTGAGAATGGCCGTGACTCATAACAACAGTAAAAGGAGCAGGCAAAAGTAGTATTGATTTTTTTTTTCTTTACAAGTTTATAGAATTAGCCCGTAAATTATCTCTCACATGGGTTTGTAATTCACACATTCATTTCAAACAAAACATCTTGAATAAATTCTATGCCCGAACACGCAAGCAGGCGGTGTTTGGCCAACATATAGGATCTTTGAGCAACATCGTGGAGTCACACTCGTCTCCAGTCTCTGCTCCATGAATGGGGCTTGATAATAAAACAATGGATCCTTGCTTTTCTTCACCGGACAGAATATGTGCACGTCACATCATCGCGCTCATAAGTGGAGAATTCGTCTTCGAGGGTTTTTGCTCGATTTGAAATGTACTGACATCAATGAGTGGCATTCAGTGAGCAGAGTGAGGGGTGTTTCTGCAGCTCCAGCCCACACTTTCTCCACATCAGATGATGCGTGCTAGCTGTCACGTGAGCGCCGTGTGCAAGCAGTGTGATCAAACACCACCAAGCAATGAACAATGAAAAAGGAAAGAGAAAGAGACCCCCGCGGGTACCGCTTCTGCTCACCTCTGGCGACCATTTCCCTCAAACTGGACTGCCTCTGGTCCTAGGTCCTGGATGCCCTCGCCTCCCCTCGTCAGTCCCAATCTATGTTTTTAACTGCCCCAACAGTTGAAAGAGCTTAGCGTACAAAATTAAGAACGACACGGACTATAGGCCAGCAGTAACTCACTGGTGAAAGTTTTTCCACCATTTTCCACTCCATTTCCAGCCCACAGCACACAGATGGAAGGTTGACAGGGAGAGAGGGAGAGGACAGACGAGCAGACGCACGAACAGTGGGAAGACTCGACACCTCACTCACAGTCCCAGTCGCACTGCGGAGATGTGGTGCAGAAAGACTGGAAATGCAACCAAATTTTACAATATGAATTTAAACTGAATAAAAAGGCATCTATGATGGAAAAGGGAGCAGAATGTTAATCTTCTCTCACATTGGACTGACGGAATATTCACCCCCAAAACAATGCCGGCACCAGCATGAGGCGATGTGTGTGAGTGGTCACGCTGCTCAAGCTTGGCCCTGACAGCAGCGAGGAAGACAACTCTGAACTCCGAGTCAGAGTCCTGCGGTGGCCTGGAGCAGCATCCAGGGAGAGGGGCAGGCTGGGTCACTTCCCTTCCCAGTTCAAATGGCTCATGTGTGCTGGAGAATAATGGGAGGAATCACATCCTTCCCAGCTGTCCAGTCGCAAGTCGCAGGGCTTCTGGGAGAAATATGAAAAACAACGGGACTATAGGCTGGGCCTTTTCCTGCAGCTCGGGGGCCCAAAGAGCCGTTGCAGCTGCAGGCGGCTGCATTATCCCCACAGCAGCTACTGGACATCTGCTCACTGGAGGAGCTGTTAATCCAAGATCTTACAGCTATAATTGATAGCTTGATAAAGCTTTTTAACCATACTGCGCTCCTTGTCCCAATAATGAGTTGCTTAATAGCACACTAGTAGGAAATCGACTTCATACAGAAGTTTGCGGAGTCTGAAGAATTAAAGTTGACTTAATAATTCCAATGTTTGTTTCCTCAACTTCGACTCAACACAAAGACATAGAAGTTAACTCTCCAGCGAGAGAGGCTTCATAAGATCTACAGTAGAACATGAGGAATTCAATACAGTGGGGTATATTAGCAATCACGGGAGATCTTTTGATCTAGTAAATTAGATTATAATATATTCCTTTGATTTATGTTTTTTTTTTCACAGTCTCATTAAAATGCAGTTAAAATGCAACTCAGCAAAGAGACGTCTTTCTTAACCTTTTTTTCAACTATCAGTTTTGCGCTAGACTACAGAATTATGCTTGATGGTCTCGTTTCAGTCTCCATCGCTGGAAGAATCGCCACAGAACTAATGGCCAAACTCCAGGACACATCTTTCGAGTGTGACTCAGTCCATTTGGAGATGAAAGACAATCTTTTTTTTAACATGTATGGATGAAAAATGAGGGGGGCAGGCATGAACTTGTGGGCCGGGAGCAGCCCATCGACAGCTTTAGGCGGCTGCTCTGCTCGAGGATCTCTCAGCTGATTCTCCCGTGTGGTCCAGGTTGGAGAGGTGAAGAAAGGACTAGTAAGGCCTCATTTGGAAGAGCGCGGGACACGGGGGAGAGAAGACATTAAGCTGCTCTGTCCTGCTTAGCGGCACATGTGCTGAGTGAGCCAAACAAGGTGGCTTACCACCAGAGGTCTCAGTCAAGGGCAGGACAGTTGAAAGGTCACTGCGAGTGTTCTTGCTACACAAACAACACCTCTGAGTAATGTATTCACCCTCGGAGCTTAAACAAGGCCATCAAAGAGTCAGACGGACAGTATTCACAACCCACTATGACAGATGAAATACTAGTCATTAAACGATCGAAGGGAAATGATCGTTCTCACTCTGGAATTAGGGCGGAAAGAAAATATATCCAAAAGAACTGTTACAGAAATGGTTTTCCCATGCACTATAAACTAAAATGAAGCTACGATCTGGTCGTTTTCTGTGTCATCAGATGCGGTGATACACTGGGTGTGTAGCCGTAGCGCACAGGGGACAGTATATAGTTAACTGTGGTCTAAAACATTATCTGCCAGGCTCAAAATTCTGCATCTAACCTAGAGGTCTCACAGGAAAACGCTGGAATCTCCATACTGATGGCAGAGCTCCAATAAACAATGAATCATGTTACCGAGGGTCAAAGAGAAAGCTGAACAGTTACAACGCGATGCCATAAGGTTGAAATTAATCTTAAGAAAGCGACTGGGAAGATGAGGAGGAATGGAAAATTGGATTACCTCCCCTGTCAATTGGATGCAGGGAAATTACTGCACATTTGAGCACTGCTTCAGTCAGGAAAGTCAACATAAAAAAAATACATTCTAAAGTCTTGATGCTATATAGGCTGGACAAAAACGAATGCAATGTCCTCCTTATTTCTGTCCACGTATCGTCAAGTCAATCCTTTCTCAGCTTTACGATTTCTTTTTCAATTTGGGGTTGTTGGTTTTTTTTTTTTGGAAAAATTGTCCTGAAAGGAGAAGACTGGAGGCAAAACGCTTTCACTCAGTGATTCAGAGGCACCACGTAAACGCCAGCATTCTCTTTCTGACAACCAGCATTAATTGCAGATCCTACTCGCCCACACGCTCCACGTTCCTCCTGGAAAGAGAAGCCGAACTGCTGAGACTGAAGTGGGATGAGGAGTGCAGCAAAAGATGCTGCAGCTGCCCGTTGCTCACACCATCACCACCTGTTTTTTGCAGCTCAGACGCCAATCTGAACTTACTCGCATTTCCACAGACATACTAGGGGCACACAAACATCAAATGTAAAACAACCAAAACATTTCATAAACACGGACGATCTTTGCAGGTGAGAAACCAGAAGCTAACATTAGCAACATCAAATCGTGCGTGAATGGGCCTCTAAGAAAGGACCTCTGAGGTTAGAGCAACAGTCACATGCATGATAAAGACATCCGCGGTGTCTCCATAAGCGCACCTTCGCGGATATCACCTCCATCCCTTTGACTGATATACAACATAAATTGTTAAAGTGATATTCATTTCAGCCAGTGAAAGCATCTCTCTGGCACATATCAGACATAAGAGCTCACGTGACGTGGGTCATGAGCAACAAGAACCATTACAGGCAAGGCCTGGGGCAGCGCACAGGCTAATGACTGCAGATTGGAGGGTGCTTTATTGCTTTGCTTTGCTAGCAAATCACTAGCAGCTAGCTTGTACAATAATATACATTCATAACAGCATTGGAAGTAGGGGGGTATTTAATATTAGAGTTAGTTAAATGTTTACGCACACTAATTAGTTATGATGTTATTTAACTGAGATTCCCTCTATTGTCAATTCATTCACGATGTGATATTGTGAGAGAAAGTTTTCTGCACAGCGTTTCAGTCATCTGCGGGTCATGCCTGGAGGATGAAGAATGGGAATAAGCACAAAGAGATACATGGCCACTATTAAAGGCCTCGTGTATCCAAGATTTGTCAGCATCTGGTGTTGAGACTGAAGACTAAATAAAGAAAAATGCAGCGTCCTGCCCTCGCTATGCTCCCTTAGAGTGTTGGAGAAAACACCAAGGAAAACAAAATAAGTTTTACAACTAATTTATGAGTCGATCTGCAAAAGGTGCTACATTTTCCTTATTTTTCAGAATAAAAAAGAACACTGTACAAGTTATACCTAAGCCTTAGTCTCAACTACGAGTTGATTCACTTCAGCAACACCACATGTTTTGCTTATCTTCTATTTGTTCCACTCAATTCCTCTCTAATTGAAGCCCGGTTGGTGTGGAAATACTACAGAATCATTTGAGAAGGTCAGATTACTGTTGGTCATCATCTGCTCTGGCAAGAAGTGAAGGTCACAAGCGTCTGAGATTCAAAGAGTGTTGAGACCCCCCAGATTTCAGAGGACCTGTAATGGCAGTTTAAGCCTTTAATAATAATAATCATAATAATGAAAAACTTGATCTTTTTCTGTTGTGAGAAGTCTATGTAGATAAAAATCCTCAACCCCCCAACTTAATTCACTCAGATGTAAGCATTTCATCTATTTCAGCTTCTATCCAGCATCATGTCTCTTAGATAAAGTGATATCTGGGTGGTTTAAAAATGTTTAATCGTATAAAATGACCTAAATCACCGCATTCCATGTTAAGGGCCAACTTTACAATTCCTCGATTGAGGCTTAGGTTCGAGCAACTACCGCTCTTATCTTGTTCAATGTATTAAAGTGGTCTTTTTTGTAGCTTTAAAGGCATCACTGTTGAATTACACGGGGTGTATTGTTCAAGGGCAGACAGCACCATCTAGATTTCAACGGCATCCAAGTCAACCAATTCAAAAACCTTGAATAAAATATGAGTAAATTCGGTCAGTCGGTACACGTCGCGAAGCCTGCTGTTGGATCAACGCTGTTATTGCCAAGACATTAATTATTATTTTGCCCGAACGACGTGTCTGCTCTACAAAGTCCAGATTGGCATTCGACGCTTTAAAAGGGAAAATTCGTCATAAAAGTCTCAACTGTAAAACGGACAATAGTCGACTAATTACCGGCGCATTACTGTTGTAAAACTTTCTCCGTGTCAACAGCGCGCGCTCCTCCGACTGCGCCCTTTACAACAAACAGCAACATTTTACGGCATCAGCCCGACGGACAGTTTCAGATTTGTGATGAAGAGTGACACCGCAAGGTTGTTACAGTTGACATTTCGGGCCGGGAAAGACAGTCGGGAGTCGGAAAGACAGCTATCGCCGTGTCCTGGATCCACTCTACGTCTCCCTCTTGCGCTTTTCCTCCCTCACTCAGCCACAGAGCCGCTGTCACACTCCTCAACATTGTTTCTATTTCCGTTACTCACCTTTACTCCCGAGCCAGTCGCCGTGTATAGACACTCTATATCGGTGGCTCCGCTGGATAAACGTAATTTCAGTTCACATTTACGCGCTGAATGCTATTTTAGGGGGAGCTGACAAACTCAGAAAAGCCAGGCTCCCTCTTGTCAGTGACAGGCTCCTCCCCTCCGTTGACGAACTGCCCCCCTTCGCTCTCTCTCTCTCCCTCTCTCTCTCTCTCTCTCTCTCTCTCTGTGTGTATGTCTCTCACTCTCTGTGTCTCTCTCTCTCGCTCTCTATGTCTCTCTCTCTCTCTCGCTCTCTCTCGCACGCACACACTAATGCTGTTATTACTATCTTTGTAAGGACACTGCTCGACGCAATCCCATGCTTTCTTCTGAAAACAACAATTACCACCGTAAACTTTTACCTGGCAGCTGAAGACGATCTACATATTTATTTCTCTTTGTATCTGCTTGTTACCCACTCAACTTTGGCAAAATAATAATGATAACGTGCAAAACAGTTTCAACAAAATCAACAGCCTAAAGGCTAAAACGCTGTTTTATTCTTGAAATGGGGCGACTACTTTTCACAAATTACTCGGCCTCATCACATTAGATACATTTGACGTCATATCTCTTAACAACACTAATGGAATTTGGATTAAAGGGCACGCCTCGCATCCAATCAGAAACGGCAGCGTCTGTCGAGCAGCCAATTACAGCCGAGAGAACAGGACCGTTTGACTCGCGACTGAGCGTGTCACGTGTGTGCAGGACACACACACACACACACACACACACACACACACACACACACACACACACACACACACAGAGAGAGAGAGAGAGAGAGTCCTGAGTTCCTGTACTGGCCCTTGGAAGCAGGTGCAATAGCACGTTCGCCACAATTAATATCATCTGTTTCAACTTTGCTTTTAATATGGAAACCATGAAGTTGTGGCCAGGTTTAGAGACTGCTACTATTGCAAAGAACAGAATTATTGCTGTCTTGCTCCAGATTTTTAATATGAATTCAAGATGTTAGATTTTTCTTTCTTTTTGTTTGGTTTTCTGCTATTCCTATTTCGCTCCAGAGCCAAATGTAAAAACATCGAAAGTGATATCCCAGTCAAGAGTTGAACACTTGCCGCCATTTCCAGAAATCATAAAAGCTGTCCAGTGGTTTAATGTATTAGTATTTTTGTCTTTTATAACCATCATGACTTTATTTTTTCTTTGATTAGGATTTAATCACGGGATTTAGACTATTTAAATGTTCCAAAAAAAAAAAGGTCAGAGTCAGTGTTATGTTGTGGAGTATGTTTTAGGAATATTAATCAAGAAATCTGTCGCTGCTCGGTGAATCAGTAATTTGAGTGCTTCAATCAGATTGATTAAAATGGTGAGTAATACCTTATAATTCCTCATCCACTTCCATCTTGTTTTTCTTTATATTTTACAAACTCACAGACAAAGCACAAAAGTGCAGCTGCTGCTGCATGGAGCTCATTTGTTTTAGTCTTGGACCCATTCCTGGGTGTATTGCAGTGTAGTGCTGCTTTTTTCCTCCAGTTAGCTCCAATCCCAATGGAAAAGGGGCACTGTCTAGTCTTCTTTATCCCTCCTGCTTCCTCGGGGCACGGGGCCAAGGAGTCACAGCTTGTCCTTAATAGCTTTAAATACCTAATACATATAGGAAATGGTTATGGGTATTTAAAGCTCTTCAGCATTATTAACACTTAAATCTATACTGTGCACCACAACACGGCAGCTATATTCCCTAACAACTGAAGCTAACCCAACAAACTTGATGGTTAGATTCCAGCTTGGACTTTCATGTGCATCTTCATGCTAATGTGCTCTTCGCTTTTCTGAAATGAGAAATCCAGCTGAAAACATTTGATTAGATGAATTCACAAAGGTTAATGTGATGCACTGTGGGTAGCAGACAAACGTGAGACTTGACCCGATGCCGAAAGAACAGGGAACATCGGCCGTAAAGCTGTGGAAGGGCAATAGACTGGACTCCCCTGCTGTCCTGAGATGTCCACAGTAACAGGTAATGGGGATGTTTTAGCATAAAGAAGCTTCAGTGTAAGATTGGTGGTCAATTTTTCTTGCTAGTATTCAGAGAATTTGAAATGAATACGTTTGATTATTGCAAACAGAGAAGCTGAGCTGATAGTACCCAGTAAAGGGTACGGTGAGGGTGAACTGGCAGCATCTGGTGAAGAACACTGTCCCCTCAGAAACTCCACAACAGGGGTGGCCCCCTAAAAATCCCTTGTAAAAGCTGCATTTTCACTAAATATTATATTTCAGATCAGATTATCTCCCATTGCAGAGTCATTAACTGCATTGTCCATTTATTCTCTGCATGGAGACGGGGAGCAAAGAATCCTCAACATTGTATAACTAATGTGTTTTAATCTCTCATTTATTTGATTTGTCAAAGCGTGTCATGTTGAAACGAACTATACTTTCGAGATGGGAAGTCCAGCTGTCCTTTGTGCTGGAGATACGTCTGCTAAATTCACATTACATAGAAATGATTATCCCATAAAACGACTATTTCCTTTTATCATCTCACTCATTTTGGTTTCTCTCTTCCTTCCTGCAGTGAAACACACGCAACAAACAGAGTGAGACAGGGAGCGTCCCCAGCTGTTTTCTTGAGGTGTTTTCAGTCAATAATCTTTCTGCTGTGTGCAGCTTCTTAGTGGGTCCAGGCTGATGCGAACTGACATCCGTGTGGACCCAAACTGCTTTCAGCGCTTCTTTTAGCAGCGCTTTTGTGTCAACATACACCCTCTTGTTTTCACACTGAAAGAAAAACAGAGCTATGATGCTAGTTTAAAAAAAAAAGAAAGAAAACAGTGAACTTTAACTTGCGTAAACAAGATGCTACAATGGATTTGATGGGGCTGTTTCTTGCCACATTCACACCAGTCTCAATGAATGCAGACTTTTCTTAACACTTGTTTCTCACCTGTGTGCTTCCTTCACAGAGCCCGGGGTTTTCGGTCTCCTCTGTTCCCACCGCTAAACTCTTGACTTTCTTTATCTCTTCCTTCTGTTCTGTCCACGCCTTTGCCTTTCTCACTTCCTCTGCTTCACCCTGCCCCTCCGCTGACTCCAAAGCCAGACCAGCTGGCTTCCAATGCTTCCCTTCAAGAGCCCTGAGAGGCTCGTCTTCACACTGTTCCTCCTCTTGTCCCGCGGTCTCTCTGCCGGCAGAGAGCAGGGGGTGCAGGGGTTTGAAGAGGAGGACCCCAGATGGAAGCAAACATGTTGGGCATGCGTTATGGGATTTAGCACGGCCAAGGGCTGCATGGACCAGCCACAGCTGTCAATCATGACCCCAGAAGGTGTTAAAGATTACTCCCATCTATAATCCATGGCCTGACAAAAGCACCAAAATAAATGTATTTTGACCAAAGTCACAGAAAAAAAGCATTTTCAAATTCTGAACTGATAGGATAATAATTATTTCACATGCTGAATAGGTATATTAGCTAAAAACTTTGACATTTTTCTTTTTAGTGCCAGATTACATGCAAGGTTTTGGGATACGATAGTTTATCGTAATAACACTGACGTACTGTATTTCAACAAGTTGCAGTTGCGGTGATGGTTTGTTCCACCAAGAGTTTGCTGTGTGACAGCTGGCATTTCCAACATTGCATCAGACCACAAATAGACTCAGAGGCTCTTTCTCTCCGTGCCACATCAGAGACTACAGTGCACATCTCAAGCACGCATCTTTGCATTAGGATAATAGGAAAGAGAATGGGATGTTTATTTTGTAAATGAGAAAAGCTCAGGCAGATCTCTGAACCGCTGCGAGACAAGACACTGACCACAGGCCTCTGAAATGACATTTCATTATCTTGAGGCCGTTTTAGGCATCGTGTGTAGAAGCCTCTCAACAACAATAATGCTAATGCTGGCAATCACATCACGTGCCGTGTGACATCCCATAAGGACACCTGTTCAGTTCAACTTAAACCGTATCAAATGATTTCACTGACGAGTTCAGAGCAACAACACTCGACCTCCACTGTTATTTTTGCCAGATAGATGTCACTGATCTCCACCTTATTGTGTCTGGGAGGCAGCAACAAAGTTTTAGCTAATCCAGCTCTAAAAATATGTCATGTCTCAGAGTCTAGATGTCTTATTACATGTCGTAATTAAAAGTACACTGTTGCCAAACAGCGAAGAGCAGCACTCGACTGTTACATGAAGGAATGACTCTTGAGACAAAAGCCCTTGCTGTATCAGGTCTCTGAGGAAAGTGGGGCAGATAAAGCAAAGCTATGAGAACTTTAGCAAATGCCAGCCGGCACACGTGTCCATTTACACGTAACTGCCAACTGCAGTGGAATCATCTGCAGCAAAGGAATAACAGTGCAATTACGTTTGTCATACCAGCAGCAAACACTCAGGTGATTTCTTTTTTTTAGCTGTTTATATTGCTTCTTCTGTCACTTTTCAATGTGAATTTTTCAGAGGCACATAAGCAACTGCACACAAAGGGCTTCATCGTGAGTTGATGATCTCTCCTGAGACCATCCACCTCTTTTGAAACTATTTTCTGTTTGCTTCGCCGCAGCTGTATGCTTGTGAGCTGTGAGGTGGCTTAGCACGCCCCTCCACCTCGCCTGGTTTTGCACGAGTGGCCCCCCCTCCTGCGGATACACAGAGATCTGGATAATAACACGCTTTAATCATCTCGAGCGCTCGCACGAGGACGTAGCTCCATTTATAAAACATGGTGTCCATTGTACTGAGCTCATTAAAGATTGAAGGAGGTCATGAATTAAACCATAGTTGCCATTATTCATTTTGTCCCCAAATATTGTTTAATATATTACCTCTAATGGCTTAAATAAGTCATTACATTCTGGGCACTATAAGTGGATTATAAAAACAACATGGAGCAAACCATTGGTTGGTTGCGGCATTTGCTTTCTAAAAAAATCAGGAAAGTGACTTTTGTAAAAGGGTGACGGCATGACTCTTATATATGCAGTGTGACAATCACTTTGTAGTTCTTGCATTTTGCTGTTGGCAACTTTTGCAGATTTTTCTGACTTGATGATTGCATCATAAGCAGAAACCTTGCTGCATGCGTGTTTGTACGTGTGAGCTTCTGACATCGCAGAAGCCAGTCAGCAGGTGCCAGCACTTCTCATTCGCACCATCTACAGTGTAAAGACATGTTCAACATGATCTGGATAAAGACGCTCTGGCAGAGGGAACGTGTGGGAGAGACCACTCTAATTTCTGCCTTCCAGCTACCTCTTCTTGGCAGTTTAACGGCAATTCCACATCAAGCTAATGCTACCGTAATTCAGTTTGTCAGACTACCACAAGTATGCTAAATATATCATAATATACTAGGATTGGTTGACTGCATGTGTTTAGTGAAGATGTGGTTCCTGTTTTCTCTCACATTTTTTTTTGGTAAGAAGGTTTTCAAATTTGTCCTCACGCTGTTGCTCTCCGCACGATATTAAAACTGCATAGTGGTTTCCTAAAATGTTACCATACTGCACGAGCTAGCAGGTGCTCAGAGAAACGTCGTGACTCATCCCAGACGTAGAACAGCTATCCATTGCTAATCCGCAGGAGATCATTTGGTATTCATGTTTTACAAATGTGCTTGAGGAAAAAAAAAAAATCCCCAAATCTTTTTTTTGGCAAGGGTAGTCGGGAAAGTCGTGCAAGCATGTCATCTACCGTGAAAAAGTGGTGGGACAGCAAGGCGAAGCGGGGCTTTGTTTCCAGCATTCAGCCTGGAAGACACTGCCTTCATCAGCTTTCTTTGTCGCTGACTTTTTTCTTTCCTGTATTTAACTGGTTTCTTTAAAGTAAATAGCGGCTCAGCTCAGTGGGACACGTGCAGTTTTCCTACAACAGGTAATAAATTTGCACGTCAGGCCTGCGTGTCACAGATTAAAAGTGCTTTGTTTGGAATGATTTATGAGCGCAATGTCATGCTGCTTGCGTTTGGCTGTGGGGGGCTGAGGGTTTGATGGTGGCGAGGGGGGTACCAGGTGGGGCGGTGGGTTGGTGAGTGTCAGATTTGTCTAACAGGAAGACTGATCTGTAGCTGCTCCGAGGGTGCCCGGCGCAACACGCACCTCTGCCATTAATCACGCGCAGCCTGGGAGCAGAGAGTGCTTTGTCTTCTCTTCCTTTCACACCAGTGCTGCAAGCTGTCACCATCCTGAGAAAAGCTTACTTCAGGACAACTATCGAGAAGTCGGAGAACCTGCCAGCACCGTTCTGTAACAGCGGGGTATTACAGCGTTCCCAGCGAAGAAGCTATAAGGTTGCAGGACAAAACTGGGTATCTTCCTCTTTATCTTCTTTATTGCCATTTCACATTTTCTATGAAATTGAGACAGAATGACATTTACAGGCACGTTGCAAGGATGCATTACAGACTCTATACTCTAATACTATAGATTTTATTTGGTTCTGGTGCAATTAGATCCTTGCCATTATTATGATGTTGGCTCCGTCTAGACACGGCCTGACTGTAACGTCTGCACTATTACTGTACTCCTCCTCCTCCTTCAGAAAAGGTTACCTAGATACACACGCTTAACATCATTTATTATCCTTAGAAAGAAAGGGCTGATTCAGCATGCAGTACAGCCAAAAGCATGTTGCTGTGTTCTCCAAGTATGGCTGATCGCTCATGCCCCAATTTTTCCAGAACTCTCACACTTCTTCCACTTTCAGCTCAAATTAGAGCTAATTAATCCCTCAAGTAATTTTAATTTTTTCTTTTTTTTAAGGTGATGTGGTGGGGTTTTTTTAAAATTTTTTTTTTTTTTTTTCTTAAATGGCAAAAAACCTCAAATCCCAGACAGATGACCTCATTATGAGGTTTGAGTGTTTCTTTTTGACCAGCATGGACACATTACGGAGTGTTTCACGGACACTCTAGCAGAAAGAAATAGGCTTTGTGGAGCAGGTGAGGTGAGGAAGCAAAGGAAATGATCTTCATTCTTGGCTCTGTGGTTCAAAAGTTTAATTCCTAAGAGGCGCAAAGCGAGAAAGCCAAGCAAAGCAAAAAACAGTTCTCCAGTTCATACACTCATCCAAGGGGTGTAACAACTGTGCAAAACTGTTGTGTTCTCTGTGCATTTTGATATGTCTGCTCCATGGAAATGTGAGAATTTTCACATCAGAATTAGCATTTTTCTTCACTCCATGGGCTAAAATTTGCATCTACCCAGGGCTTCTCATAAACAGTTCATTTCTGAGTGTGGCCCATAGGTGGTCAGGAAGGGGAATAACGATCTGTCAAAGCGGGGCTCAGGTCCACAACGCACGCTTTCAGTGAAGGCCAGATATGTAAAGTACATAATTGCATACACTGTTGAACATTTATTGCATTTGCAACATCATTGCGGTTTGTTTATAGTAACATACTGGGCAAACACAGCTAATGTGGGCCTGAGCAAATATTTGAGGCACTATATCAAATTCAGCTACCGAATTAAAGATATCAGAGAGGTCACATAGCGCAGTTTGTGAAATAACAGAGATGTTAGGCCGTCTACTGCTCCACACACAGATTGCCCTATCACAGGAGTCAGTGAAGTGTTTGTGCACAGAGCTTTACCGCCTGCAGGCTTATATATCACACTGTGCCTTATTAAGAGTTTTAACGAAATCTGGCTTTCAGTACTTCGCCACCGCCCTCCCTTAGTTGCTGCTCTGAGGGCATCGCTCCTCCGGACCTCTGTTTAGATGCCACTGCGTGGCTGGCCCGCAAACGTGTGTTCGATAGATAAAAGGCCGAAAGAAGAAAATGCTCCGAATGCTGCATGAATCAGGGGGAGAAAAGATATGCTTCCTCCTGTAAGTGCTGAAGGAGATCAGACACATTATTGGATGTCATGGCTCGATGCGATTCAACTATATTTTCCAATATATTGCAATGCCTGTTTAGATGTGTACCAATAAAAAAATAAATTCAGCAGAAAAATGTCTCCTCTGAGAGCCACATTTTACAGCAATGACTTCTGATACCCATGAAGAGTGCATGATAATGCTGTTATGCAAAAAGAATACAAAAGGTCTAAGTTGCTGACCCGTGATTTGATTGTCTCCAGCTGTATGCCGACCCACTGAAATGACTTTTTGACATTGAAAGTGATGTATTCTGGGAGTAGCCTGACTGTATCTGATGGCTTTTGTCACCAATATAGAAGGCTCCACTTTATTATTTGCATGCTGGGAATTCCCCTCCGTTTCCATTCACTGTTGACTTCCATTGTATGTGAGGGTCTGGGAGGGATGACCTCGCCCGAGTAACGCTGCCCGACTCAACGCTCGGCTGGTCTTGCCCTGCAGTGTAAATCCGTCTACACTGCAACTTCATTGTTCTGCCCTCTCTGGTCAAGCTGTGTGAGAAAACGCCACATTTTTTAAAATTTGCGTCTGGAAAACCAGAAACCATCATACGTCTTCCTTCAGCCCCATGTAACGTGCAGATATTTCTGCCTCCTTACAGTGTAATATGCATTTTTTTTTTAACCAAAATATGTTAATTTAAACATGAGCACTTGAACAAACACAGACCCCACATATTCCTAGCACACCGCCTCATAGTTCCATCTTTACGAGAACAGGAGGGAGACTGACGTCTCATCTCACCTCCAGAGAGAAATGCAAAAGCTCAGCCGGAAGAAAGCTACAATGCAGACAAGACACAACAGCCTGAACACATCAAAGCCTCAAAGCCAGCCTCCACCAAGCTGAGAATGCCGTTGTGTGTCGCTGAGGAAGAGTCCTCTTTTTATGTAACGCACAGATGATTAAAGAGTTCAACACTGCAAGCAGACTAATGACTCCACTGGGTTGCAGGCGAACTCAGGAGAGAAGAAGGAGAGGCCTCCAGAGAATACTCACCAAAACAGGGAAAGGTTCTAAAATATACAAATTTATTCATCAGAACGGAGCGTTTTCTGTGCCATCGGTGTGTGCGCGTGTCGACTGCGTGCAGGTGGCAGAGAGCAATGCGAGCGAGGTGGCAACAAAGAGGAGACAAGAGAGGGAAGATGCTGGAAGTCCTCTGTGGGATGGAAAAAAGCAAAAAGAAGGCTAGGCTAAAGGGAGCTCTACCACAAGAACTGTTTAGACCTCTGCACCTTCCACTGTTTTCCTGTAATGGTCCGTTTGTTCAGCTTATAGGGAGCCTGAGGGCTTTCTTTGAGAAGGCCTAGTTTGTTTTACCCTCAGCTGATCACACATTATGAAGCGTGAGGTTACTTTGAATGTGTCAACTTTTTGTCTGTTCACTGTGTTCACTGCATTATGCAAACCTGAAGGAGCCATTTTAAAGGAAATAAAACAAGAATAAGTGTTGATATTGGCTCTTTGTCTTCAGCGCTTTATTTTTTTAAATGCTGTTGATTGATTCTTGTTCTAGTCAAATACTGTATTTCATTGACAGTAATTGGCCCCTCTCAGGATCGTTAAGACAGCTTGAGGTTAAAATGCCGACTCCCTTTTGCTTTTATCTACAGAAAAGTGCTTTTGTTGATTCCATTATTTGTCAAAAGTTCTAAAATGGCCCCTGGTGCTACTAACGCCACTTATTTGTTCTGTTTCATGTGTGCTGCATTTAGGCTTCTATGTCTTCCTCCCACTCTCTGGAGAGCTGTCAGTCCAGGCTGCATTCAGTCACACTAAATCGGAGCAACACATTGTTGTTTTATGTTGTTTTTTCCTTGTGTTTCGATGAATCTTGTATTGTGATTCTCAGTGGTTGCCTCTCTTTCTCTCCGTCAACCATCCTTTTCCACCTACCTACTTATCATGTTCTCACTGGGTGGGAGGTTGGAGCATGTCGCACCACACGTTGGACAAAATGGAGGGTGGACAGGATGACAGATATGGTTGGTTTTTTTTTTATATATCTCCATGCAGGCAAAACATGTTTATCTTTTGTTTGTAGGTAGCCATGTGAATAAGGACTCTTTTGGTGAACAATAACAAAGACATTTACCTTGAATTTGGGGTGGGTGGGGGTGGGGGGGGGGGGGGGGGGGATTCCATTCACACTGTTGACAAAACTCAAAGGCTGCTGGACACCATTGTGCAAAGAGAGGAAACACATACTGCGCTCGCACTGAGGTGTTTTTTTAAGGTAAACAAAGGTAACAGGACTCAATTTGAATAGACGTTCAACAGAACACAGTGAGGGCACAACTATACACTCAGAAAATGGAACAAATAACAAATTAGCCAATAGCATTTTTTAATAACGTGACATTGTTACTAAGATTAGTTTCCCCTTACCTTACATTTAAAATCAAATAAACATTTTTAAAAAAATCAAAACAGGATTTAAGGTTTTTTTAAAAAATCTCTTCTATCTCATCAAGATTCCATTTCTGTCTTTTTTCCCCCATTTCAATCCAGGCATTGTTTAATTTCAGCTTTATACCCACAAGAGCTTTTCTACCTCTCCAGTTCAAGGCCTCTCTTAGAAATGGAACATAATACCCATAGCATACATTGTTTTAGAGCGAGAGCCCTCCATCCCTGGATGTGGCACTGAAATAGTAAACGCAAATCCACATAATGGTTACTCCCCTTGAGTGCAATCCAGCAAGGATGACAACATAAACAATGGCGCAGATAGTCTCTTAAACCAGCTGCACATTGCTATTGTTGGGATTAGCGTGGTAATCTCAGAGCTGGAAAAGCTCAGTGTAGAGACACCCGATCGGCTTGGGACGATGAGGATGGTGTATTTGTCAGACGTGGATGTCAGGCAGTTGTTACGTAGAGTATTTCTCCTTATTATCTTGGACATTAAGCTTGTTCTGGCATGAAGGAGCAATGGCAAATGAATAAACTGCACATGTTTTCAAGCTCAAGTTCACGGGACAATGTAGACTCAAACCAAGCCAAGATAAAGAGGCAAGGAAATACAAAGAAAAAGAACAGAGTAAAATGAGAGCCTGCTTCGTCCGGATGGCCAGACGGCCTGCAGAGCTTGGCAGGAGTTCATCTTCTGACAGCAGCTGTGGTCTCAGCTTTGTATCTTAAGGTAGCGCCTTAACTGTGTACCCAGCTTTCTATCTCCAGCTCTCCTGTTTTCAATCAGAAGGGACCATAAATTATTGTCAAAAGTAATCACAGCCATCCGCCACAGCGGTGCTGAAGGGGTCCCAGCCTGTCCCGGTGCATCAAGTCACGTTGGATCGCGCCGGTCCTGACATGGGCGGTGGGAAAAAGCAACACGCGATGGGAAACACAACAGGAAGTTTAGGAGAGGGGGGAGTTTATCCAATGTCCCGAAGCATATGACAGTGATTGACAGGATGAAACGATTGATGCGTGGCTGAAGGAGTAGTCCTCCATGAAAGGACCCCTTCAGCATCTAATGGAGTATAGCACAAAACACAAACATAAACACTCATTTTCTTACTTGATTCAATATGACCTTACCATAATTTCACTCCCTGCTTCAGGACTTTTAGCTTCTTTATTGTAGCACAGCTTTAACTGGCCTATTACTCTCCCACCATAAAGTTCTAGGATTGCTGTAATTCAGTGAGACATGCTGGAAGCATGCACTGATTCCCAAGTGAAAAAGAAGCCTCGCAGTAAAACTGTTGCATCACGACGGAATATCGCGCTTTCTCTCTAAAACCCCCTGTCTGTCCAAAGTGTTTCCATTATATCAATCTCTCCAGGCACTTTGAATTTGGTGGATGCTGAGGTTGTTGATGTATTTCAGGGCATATAAAACCACCACGAAGGACCATCAATGATTCTAGGATTTCAGCAAATGAAATATTCTTTCAACTTTGGCTATTTAATATGCTTGGATGGAGTTTTTTCTCAGGTTTTCATAACAAGGTGTTTATCTGTTGACTAATTATTCAATTTTTGGGTGAACATCTCTTATTCTTTACAGTTGGAAAGCAAACCATACTGACAGACTGTTCTGTGAGCGAAGATGATCATAAATGTTCATGTTTAAAAAGAAAAAAGGGGACGCGATTACACTTCCACATGAGTCAAATGGGAGCTTGTCTGTTAGATTTACACTAAATGCTGGCATCTCTCTCCTCCCTGAAGTTGCAAAGCACACAAAGCGGGCTTCCCTTTTTTTTTCAATGTTCACGAAATTCATCTGGCTCCTCTGGCATGCTGCCCGGGTACTCGCGGCTCGATCTGTGTTTTTCGCGACGGCGGTGTTATTTCGCCGTGAAAACTCTCAGCACGGGGTGGCACACCCACCTCTGGCAAGGCACTGCTGTCAGAGCTGATCAGTAGAGAGCAGCTTTCCCTTTCAATTAGCCATGTCTGTCTAAGAACAGGGCCAGGAGCACAGAGCCGCACAGAGAAGGAACAGCAAGCAGAGCAGGTGGAGAAGAGAGAAGAGAAGTCCCAAAACTCCAAACAGGGGCTGAAAACCCATCCACTCTTCTATGCTAAATCCCTCCGTAGCAGAAAGGGCTCTGCCATGGCACGTCACTGTAAACACAGGCAGGCTCCATGGAAACACGGCCATTTGGCAGAAAGGGATGAGATATGGCACCAATGAGGCTGATAATTCCCTGAATAAGGATATTGTCTCCCTCGTGTGCTATCAGAGAAATGAAGAGCGCGTTTAAAAGAGCCGGGAAAAGAGATTGAACCGAAGCGTCCGTGTCGTATGTTTCCCACAGCGTGCGTAACTATTTAGATGACACAAATCAAGACAGGAATCGGTGGTTGTTTGTGGAGCTTATGAAGGGACTTGAGGAGAAGCGCCGGCAGCGAGAAGAGAAAGGGCAGCAGACGTGCCCCGAGGTTGTTTATTACAAATGCCACATCCAGGTGGGATTTGCAGAGCTGCACCCCAGCCAGCATCTTTCTCTCAGTGGAAAGAGCCTGAGGTGAAGGATGGTAAACATGGGCAGCTGGAACACAAGCACAAACGTCCCTGTGGGCTCCGCTTGGGCTTTCCAATAGTAAAACTGCTGGAGGAAAGCACAGCATTGATAACCTTATTAGTGCTAACTCTGGGAGGGGGGGTAGGTATAAAAACAGGGTGCATTCTAATCCTGTGATGTGCCAAAGTTTTGAGCAAAGTCTGTGTTCCAGCGTTCTCCTCCACGGCTGGATAAAAGGGCTAAAAAGGAGAAGACGCAGAAGAGCCCTGTGCGGCGCGCTGCGTTGATTTTCCCAGCTTCCCTTTCCTGTAAACAATCAGAGACACTTTTGTAAAAAGCATCATCTGCTCGAGGCTTTTGTTGTCGGCCAGTGTACCAATAAAACCAGCAGCGCTAACACCAGCCAGAATTCAACCTGCGAAATCCATCAAGAAAGGAGAGGTGAACTTGTAAAACCTCGGCTGGACATCAAAAGCGTACGCGCCTGATGTCCGTCCGCTCTGATTGCCGCAGTCTTGAACAGCAAATTCTGTTGGCTGCTCCTCAATTCGGAATTGTCAGCACCCTAAGTTTCAAGAGTCTGTTGTAGGTATTTTTTGAGCAAATATATTCTCCTTCAGTGTGCCAAGGGGAGCTCCAAGGCTAAAATAACATCTGCAGCCCTTTGACTTCTAAGTGCCTGGCAGAGTCTGCCTGAGTTCCTTCGTCATTAAGAGCTGCAGCCAGTGTTTTGTTGGGTTTTTTTTGGCGATGTGAAACGCCTCAGTCCGGTGGCTGCCTCGTATCTGTGGCTCCACGTGTATGTATCCACATGGTTCATCCATATGTAAGTGAGAATACAATGCATTTCCTTTGTTCTTCTGCCATCAGAAGGCCATTCGGGTGCTGCGGGTTTCCTTCTTATTTGATCAAATTTACGATGACAATGTGGTTTGACTTTGGTTTTGAACGTTGATGATCGACAGAACCAACCGATCTGATTAAAGTAGATTGTGGCCGTCATCCATGTGTTTTCACTCCTGGCTTATCGAATAATGAATCTTGGTGAGACCCCTTCACATCAGGCAAGTGAATAAACCTTTTAGACGAGTCCTTAATGGACTGTTTTTAATATTTTTTTGACACCTCAAACGGCTTTATAGATGGCCTGGGATTGAACCCACGACCTTTTTACCACTAGACTGACCACTCTACCACCTCTATCCCAACCATTGTCCATACATTTGATAAATGTATGCTGGAATAAACAAACAGGGCCACAGTATATTGCATGTGACCTATAATTTAAGCCAACAGATGCTTGGTGATGAATTTTTGATGCCCAAAGTGTATCTGTCACTGTAACATAACACATATCTGTGCTATGAGCAGCAGTTTTGCTTATTAATATTTTAAAGTGTGCTGATTGTTAGGGTCTCCAGAAAGAATCCTACTCTGAAGCATTTAACTGCCGTCATTACAGGTGGTAAAAACACCACGTGCGCTTAAAAGGAAGTAAATGCGTCGTGTGGGACTGAGCGCGCAGAGAGAAGGACAGCATCTTCCCTCACCTTTCCAGCTGATGTGTGGGATGGGGGCCACTTTGGCGAGCGCCGTTGTCAGCTGAGACAAACTGCAGCTCCTGGGAGTGCCCCAGATCTGACAGAAACCTCCCCCTCCATCAGTCACATCATCTGAGTCAGTGAAGGAGTCTGTGCCCTGCTCGCGGTCACACTAACCAGGAGGCACAAGCTGTTCCTCTCCAGGTGCTCATTAATGCGCTTGTCCTTGATACCTTCGCCGTACAACAACACAAAGACAAAACACATGCCCGCCGTGTTCTAATTACGCCTGCGCGCATACACTCACAGCGATGTACGTCGTGTCTTTCACTGGGAGTCTTGTAAATGTCAAACAATACTAGATGTTGTGTTATTTCCTCCGCCACTGTTTGGGTTTTTTTTTTGCAGCCTCCTTTTCTTTTGCAGGGTTGACTGTTCTTGTGAAGTAAAAATAGGCAGAGTAGATGTAGTACTATGTAAAAACAGGAGGAGCCTTTGAAGTGGGGGACTTCGGGGACAGCTGATAGTAGAGCCAGCATGGCTCGAGGAATTCATCAAGCTTCCTCATCAATTAGCATACGGGCCTAATTATCATATGAAACCAACGCTCTGTAACTAGCTTGCGCAGACAATATGACTTCTTATCCTTCATTACCTCCTGAAATGGAGAGTGTGATTGACCTGGTATTCTCTTATATTTCTCTCTAAAAAGCTACCATACCTCCAATGTTCTTCTTTTCCATTATGCAGTAAAGCCAGACAGTTAATTATCCTGGAGCAGGGAGGCCAGGTCTCTTCGCCGGCCATGATAACGATATGCTTTGCTGGGCAGAGAATGGAGAGCGCCAGCCCACTGGGAGCCGTGCTGATGTCAGGCAATCTTTCAAAAAAAAAAGACCCAGGCAATTAGATGCACCATTGCTACCAGGGATGACTTGTGTTATTGAGGATACTGGCCAGCTTCTCTAATGGGGGTATTTAGGGCAATTATGATAAAGATGTCAGGGCGACCTCCCTGCAACGGCGGCTTTTACAAAAGGGGCTTCTAAGTGCAAGATCCCAAAGCAGAAATAAGGAGTGACTAAAGATGTGGCCAGTCCCACATGGAGGTCTTGCCACCAGCAGAACCGCACTTAAGACTTGTCTCCTGTGGAAAATGCTATCTAGAAGTGCTAAATGGTCTAATCTGCCCACACGGTTGGGTTTTAAGGGAATTTCCAAGTCTATTGTGACAGTCTCAGGAAACTAAACACTCAAGGTGCATACTTTTAGAGGAAAGCCTGGCAGATTTGTTTCAATTTAGCATCAGAGATGCAGCACATCTGGCCCGGGGAGAGCTGGGAGTGCTGTTATTATTTAATGGATGAGGGAAGCTGACCATCTGCAAGGTAGCGGGGCCCCCACAAAAGGGCCCTTTGAAGTGGCTACTGTTAGACAGTGCATGTGTCTGAACTGTTTCCATCCACATGTTTCCCTCAGTCGTCACCATTTCACCACCTCACACCAAAGGTACAGCCTAGGGGCATAAACAAGAGCTACTGGTCTCCACTCGCACACACGCACACACACACACACACACACACACACACACACACACTGAGCTCAATTGTGTTGGTAGCATATGCCATCCACATGGCTGGCATATCACTAAACACACACTGACTAATGTTTGAAGTAAGTTCAAAGAGGCTAAAGGAGGTGGGGGGAAAGTGCAATGTGGTATATTCTCTGTCCTCCTCCAAACAGCTGGCCATGTTCTTGCAAAACGCTCGGTACATTTCCACGATTGTTTTGATTCCGTGTCTGTGGATAACAAATCACATCCCTCGCTTCGTAATAACCTGCGCGCGGACGGATGGTTGAAGGACGGGAAACAGCCGCCCGACTCTTCAGCTGGAGAAACGCTCTTAAGTGAAGCACATTCCAAACCTAAGTGTTTCTTTCTGTTCATAGAAAAGAGCCACGCAGCGCTCAGGAGAGCCTAGTGAGATTAGATATGAAATTTCATGCACAAAAACCCTCCACGTCCACGAGCCATTGTAATACTGGAAAGAAGGAGTACCAAGACAAGAAATGTGAGGCAATAAAAAAATACTTTCGCAGCCACAGCAGCAGAATTGTCTGCTGGTTCGATGAGTGTGGTGCAGATACGGGATTTATTTAATGAATCCCCCCACCACCGCCGCCGCCGCCGCGCTGCCACCCCCGACTCTGGCGATGGACTGAATTTATTGCTTGTGTCACCAGCTGTTTTCATGAAATATCTCAATAAATCTTGGGTGGGTTGCCATGACGCTGCTTGGGATGAATCAAGCCATGTAAATTATCAATTGTACGAAACAAAGGCATTAAATCTGGAGAAACCATCATCTACACCTTTATGTCCTGACATGTTTGATTGATCACAAGTGTTTGTTTAAGTGATCATTGATTGGCAAGGTGAGATTGCAAAGAGCTTCTTTAGCATCTGCGTGCTGCCTGATTTGGGAATTCTGCCTTCCGGATAACAAATCTTTTGGAATTGTCGGTACAGCCTCACATCAGAGTCGCTGTGTTCCAGGGATCTTTCCACGTATGGAGATAAACAAAAGGTTTTCCTCAGGACCGAACCGCAGACCATCATAACCTGCTGTGGGTACAAAAGGCACAGCAGTACTGACGGATGGTTGCCGTGCTCTGCTCTGATGTCATGTCCGAAGGATCCCGCCGATGCGTCCACCATAGAAATAAACACAATTCCTTATTCCAGGCTGCAGACGACAGCGTCTGCACGCCTCTGCGATCGCTACGCCACAGTCGCGGTCAGCGGAAAGATAATGAGGCACAAGGTAGAGAAAGACAGTCAGAATAACAACACCATCCTTCCGGGAAGGACCCTGAAGGGTCTCGGGCCCTGAAAAATAAGGCTAATTTGAAGGTCATTTAAAGAGCGCCAGCCGCTGCAGCTCAGGAGGGGGGCTTCTGAACAAGTGCAGGGGGAGCGATTGGAGTTGCACTGCTGTGAGGTAGACACTCTACCACTCTCCCTTGTGCTCTTCATCAATCTCTTCCATCCACGGAGAGCCTCCTCTGACCCACATAGCAGCCGCGGGGAGGGTGGCTGCCTTTCTTCTATTATTGATGCCGCTGCATCACACGAGCCGCGCTCACCTGAACCAAGTCTGTGGAGGAGTCCCAAAGGTCAGAAAACCACAGGCGGACATTTAGCCTCTCACCCACATCCGTGGTCCGAGGAAAATTATGCGTCCGCGCCGTTGGATTTTGAAATCAATCTGGATGCAGAAGTCTCGTCGCACGCCGTTTCTTTCAGCAGGGGGCATCGAGTGCTGCTTCAGCCAGGTTCCTGTGCAAACACATCGGCCGTGGATTATTACCCCCGCCGCCTTGTTGCATCACAGCAGTTACCGTCTTGATTTTTTTAAATGGAAAAACATGACACAAGAGTCTGTGCGGTGCATTAAGAGTGGCAGGCTCATAGCAGTCAAGGCTCTGGCTATTACTCCAGGTTTTCCAGCCTTTCCCAAGGTCCAAAAACACACACATCGATTGGAGAATCTAAAACTGCTCCATGGTGTGAGTGTAAATGTGTGTGTGTTCTGTGATGAACTGGCGACATGTCCAGGGTGTGTTTGGGCCTCTTGCATGCTGACTGCTGGGATAAACTCCCGCACACCCTTCCAAACCGCCTTTAATTTAAGATTTGCAGGCTTTGTTTGCTACTTTTTGGATGTCTGGACAAGCCATCCCAAACTACATTTGACATTATATGCAGTCTGTTCCCCAGTGTGACATGGAAAAAAAAATATTGCTGGAATTTTCAGGAACAGGATGAAGCTCACACACATATCTCTCTGTCACAGAGCTGCTAAACCATAAATTACGCACGCGCCGGCAGGACACACACACAAAGCAGCGTTATTGGTTTACTGTGCTGTTGTCTGACTGAAAGGCAAAAATCACCTCTGAAGCTCTGTCTAATCTTTGGTTTTGAAGCTGAATGGAAAGGAGAGAAGACGCTTTACGTGGAGACAATAGCCAGCCTGCTTGTTCTGCGTACGTCTCAAATTGAGCCGTGCTTCTGGAAAGAATAAACACAAGTTTAAGCTACCTCCAATCTTCGCCATAACGGAAAACAATCACATTTGAATACAAATGTATTGTTTTACGAAGCACTGGCATGGAACCACGCAGCTCAGTGGGGAGAAAAGGGGAAAAAAGCTTATCTTAGCATTCTACGACTACAGTGGTTTCAGTTAGTTGCAAAGTAAGGAGTGTTGAGCTTTTGTTCCTGTAACAGCATTACAGAACAAATACGTTGATTATGGCAGAAAAACCCACCCTATTTTCAAGGGCCGTGCTTTAAAGATCCGCTTCATGAAGATCATGGAAATCAGAGCGGCGTTGCAGAAACAACAGTGAACAAAGGAATAAACTTCCATTAAGACATCATCACTCTATGGACTCCTGTCCAGGCTCCTGTCATGTCGGACCATTATGGTTTCTCAAAAGTACCAGAACTTTTGCAGGAGACGCTGCCGTATCCATTAGAAGCAACTTAAAGTGCAAATGGAAACAGCGAGGGTCTTTAAAAGAAACAGAAATATCACTCTTATGATGAGAATGCTTATAGCGGAGTGGTTGTTGTCTGCGGGTTTAACTAACACAGGAAGTGGGGACAGCTGTGTACATGTAAAACACTAGTTTGTGGCTTTAAGAGACAGCTGCAGCCTTTAATAGCGATTGATTGGAATCAAATACAAAAACAGTCCATGCATGAGATCCGTGCCATGTCTGAGAAACGTACATGCTTAGATTTGGTGGCTTTATTAGCTCACTGCTAATCCATTTAGTGTTTCATCCTTCACCCAGGAGGCAGAGTTGATGTAAGGCCGATGCTGTCACATCCAAAGCTTTGAGTTTTGAGGAGAAATTGAGACTTTGGCCTTCAAAGTACGAGCAGGAAGATGCTCGAGGGCAGACTTCTCGGGTCCAGAGCCCCCACAGGGAAGAACCCACTGAGGTTTCATAGGCAAATAAATGAAAAACATCAAATCCCATTTTCTTCTTTAAACTTTAACTTGTGACTTTAAACAAGACCTGAGATGTGTGAAAAATGCCTTCCTCGCTATTGTACGATCAAGTTCTCTGGCCTCTTTCATCTTGAGCTTAAGCGGCTTCAATCGCCGTATTCAAGGTTAATGTTTGCTGGAGCGGCTCCACGGAAAAAGGGAAACTGTCGGCGTTTGAGGTGTGTAAAATAAACACGGCATAAACATGTTTTTCTTCCGCTGCTGCCTTGGTTCGTAGCTACAGTAGGAATAAATCGGGAATAGGAAGTCGTGTCCCTCTGTGCAACTGTTACATCAGATCCAGTAAGAAACGGACCTCGTTAGCTCTCTATCATGTTTTTTATGTTGACCTTAAGCGGCCGCATCAGCAGATGAACATCGTGGCCGTCTCCGCAGTCTGACAAGTGTCTCTAACATCAAAAAATGATGCTTGGTTTATTTTACAGGCGCAGTGTCGGTGTGTCTGTCACATTTTCTGACCTCAGGATTGCAGAGTCCATGTTTTTCTGCCAGCATTTGCACCGTTTCGGTAGCGCTGACGTTCACACTGGTGAACTCACCTCTCATCAATCTGTCTCTCGACTCGCCCGACGAGTAGAAAATGGAAATGCAGAGGAGGAGATGGAGCTTACGAGTGGGGGCCAACAGCGGTTGCTGCGGCCCATGTTGACACCACGTGTACTTATGATTCAGGAGAGGCGCACGTCGGGGAGGGGAATGCTGGAGGATGAAGGACTGATGCGTTGGGTCGGGGATTTGTTCGCAATCTAAACTGTTCTGACAGTTGGAGATCAGTCCGGCTGCTCGTCTTCAGAGAGGAAATAAAAGTAGAAGATGAAATAAAAAAAAGTCAACAGCACATGCGGACGCTAGCACAACCCAACCCAGCACTGACCCATTGTTTCCCCGTCTTCAGCAACATCCAAGAGAAATGCGCCCCTATTCACGATACCAACCACAAACTCCACTATATGTACAAACATGTTGCATGAGGGCGCTAACACGTCGGCCACTTCCGTTAGCAGTTATTTTTACTCGCAACTGGTATCGTTGAATATTTTCCATTCTGACACACATGACCTTGTGCCTGGACGGACAGACAAACAACAAACAGGCAGGCAGGCAGGCAGATAGATAGATGTTCATGTAAGATCCAAACCAGAACACTGATCAAAGTCTGCTCAGTGTTAAGTTAACTTAAAAAGAACTTCCAAAATGGAGGCGGACGTCTCTGCCCCCTCTAAGAGTGGCTCGACTAACAGAACAATGATTAGAAGTGTTTGGCAGAGGTCGTAAGTCGGTAAGCTGTGCCTCTCGTCCTCCAGTCATATACACTCTCTTGAACGGCTGTGCGCGCGCACGCACACACACACACACGCACACACACACACACACACACACACACACACACACAGGTCTGAGCAACTAAACCCCTGTCACTGCACGGGTGCCTGCTGTGAAAACAGCGCCGAACCTCCCCCACCCCCCCACACACGCTCACCCCCACACACACCACCCCCATGCCTCCTCCCTTTTCTCTGGACTCCAGCCTGACATACCAGACCTTGTTCGTTAGCACATATTTTTACCCTCCGTTACTAAATTAGGAAGCCAGAGGGAGCAAATGGAGTGTGGCTGCCAAGGCAGAAAGAAGAAGGGTCTGATCGGCACTGGGTTTGCTGAGGGCCCATGCCAACCCTACAGGCTTCATTAAGAGCCACTTGGGCTTCAGAAATAGAAACCCAACCGGGACCAGGGACAAACAGAGCCCTGAATGGCCAGCCAGAAACTCACGGGACAAACAAACAAATAAACGGCTCCTCTCATGGCCTGCCAGAATAAACCGGCAGCAGCCGTACCAAGGAGCCATGAGAAGTTATCTTAGACACTTTTGCACACAAAATAGGGCCTGCCCTGAGTTTAAAAGTGGTGACAGTGCACACACTGCCAGCCTGCTTCAGAATAAATTAACCTAGAAAGCTCTCTCTGGAGACCAATTTCTCAAAGCAGCCACAGAAACGATACTTCTTGTTTACTTGGCAAGGATTTTGAGCACTGATGTAAGAAGGGATATTTTCACAAGGAAATGTACATTTCCTCTACCAGCTATTGGTATACAGCAGTGAGTCCAGGGAGATGTAGAACACTGGTAATATTTATTTCTTTCATTTAGTTCTTCTTATTATAGAAATTAGTTTAACAATTCTTCACTTTCAGCAGAGTTCAGGTCCAACCTGCCACAAAACTGCTGTTTTTAGGACATTTTTTAACAGTGATAGAAAATGTGAACTGATTACTACTAAACCAGAAAATGCATGTTAATTATAACAGATGAGAGACAATCACATTTATTGTCTCTTGTGGTTGTGTTTTGTTTTTCTTTTAATACAAACCATTTTCAAAGGAGACAAAAGCTTTAGGGTTCATTTCTTATCATTCCTTCTGAGTGACACCTTTCAACCTGAGGCTGACTGTGACTTCACTCCATTTAGCACCCACCCATTAAAACTAATGAGCTATTAGCAAGTGAGTTTGAACAACTTTAAGGTTAATGTTGCTGCTGCTATCTGAGAGGGAAGCACTGACATGTTGTTTCCCAATAGGATGAGTTTCATTGATTGAAAGAAGTGTTTTAATCATTCCGCAACAGTGCTTTTTATTGTGACACACTGTGGGGGGAATTACAGTGATCATAGCAACTGTAATATATTTAACCATTTTAGACTGTTGGCAGGTAATGTTAACAGAGTTATGTTTCACAGAAAGTAATTCTTCAGATGTCTTAACAAACATGGAATGAATACCTTGCTGGGTGCTGGTGATGAGCCTTGGAAAACAGTGAAGAAAAGAGGGAGAAAAAAAATCTTTTTTTAAACTTGGAAAACTATTTCAAGTGCACATGCCCCTGAGGTGAAGCTCCAATCCGACCTTATTTAATACTTTCTCACGACTGATGCGTTATATTGTTGCTATACTGACATCTTGTGGATATGTCTGAGTATTACAATTAACTCGGTAACAAACCGTCTAGAAAACTGATTTTTAAATACCTTTCCATATTGAGAAATTCATCATTTAGAACTCATTTGAAGCGAATAAATTTAGGTTTTTACAGTACAGATTGGGCGTATTTATTAAAAGAGCATAAAATAAAACCGTATGTTACACAAAAGGCGCGCGTTGTAACAACAGAAAATTGACCCACTTTCCATAGGCAAAAAAAGTCAATTAAGAAGCCTTTTCTCTTCTTGCAAATTGATAAATTAAGGAAATAATAGGAAACAAGCAAAGGTTCAACTTTTAAGGTGTCTCGTTTTGAAACGTCACAGGACTTTGCTGCTGATCAACGGGGTTCTTGAATGCAGCCCACTTTCTTTCGATGACGTCAACGCGAGCGTCCAAAAGTATTTCCTTATTTTTTCCCCAGATTTTTCCTGCAATGGAGCGATATTCCACAGATCGCACCAAGGCCGTCTTGAAAGACGTTAGACTTGTGTTAGTGAGTTACATTTTATTATAATTATTATTATTTTATCTAACCAGATTGTCGCGTGAGCTGGCGCGAGCGGCGTATCCACGGTGACAAACGCGGAACAAACATGCTGCTTTCTAACGCTGTTTAATTAGGATCATTTGCACAAATGCATTAATTTTTACTGTAAAACATGGCAGATTCTCAGAAAACAGATGCCGCCTCGTCTTTCTCAGAGTAAGTCTGTTATTTATTGACTTTAAGGGCCCTTTTTTGGGTTCGAATTTCATATTTTGATTTGTGTCTAGAAATCTAATGTTCTGCCGTGTTTGACAGTGCGGGAGACCTGAGTGTTTCTGCGTCGTCCGATATTTTGAGTGCCTCATTAATCGGAATTTCAAAGAAGCAGTTTATTATGATGCCACCGGAAGACAAGCTGACAGTCGTCGAACGTCGAGCTCAGGACCACGAAGACAAACAAGAGGTGAGATCCAGCAGCAAGAGGACGACGGAGAGTTCCCCTAGTCTCTTTCATTCATGCACGAAAGACCTAATGCATTCTAAAGACCTAATGCAAGCATTTAAATGAGATATTTGCATATTCATAAAATCTGAGACTATGTCTTGGCTAAGTGTATTGAACCTGAACCTATGACTATGTCATTTGGCTTTTACAGGGGGGGATTTTATGCATCAGAATGAGAACAAATAGAAAAGAGAAACATGTGCTACTGACTGGCATTTGTATTTGCTCAGTTTGATGCCTGCATCCAGGATCTGGTGCGCTGTGTGGCTTTGACCAAGCTGGTTTTTGGGGCCAGTCATCTGAAATTAGCTCAGGCCCATATCAGACTGGCAAAGGCCTACTTGAAATTCAAAGGTAATCACCAAACCTACCGTGAGAATCAAATGGCATCTGTTTGGTCACCTGTCACATCCTTTTCCCCAGGCTGTGGTTTGCAGGCGCAGGAACATGCGACACTGGCCAGAGAGCTGTTGCCTTCCTGCAGCAGCTCATCTACAGAAAAGCTGGAGGCTCTTCTGACCATACACCTCACTCATGGAGAGGCATCCCTGATGGCAGCTAAATATCCTTATGGCATATGTTTTACATTCAGATATGAGGACATTAATGGGATTTGAAAGCTGAAAATATCCTTGACCCCCTCTTTTTAACTGGTGAGGAGGCCGAGTCATCTTTTCTGGAGTCAGAAAGGCTTGTTGAAGAGCTTCATCAGCGTGGTGACATCAGCCAGGAAGACAAGATAAAAACCATACAGGAGGTATCCAGTGGCCTTTACAGGTACAATAGTAATCAACAAATGTAACACTAAGTCTCTAAGCTATTAATTTAGTGTTATTTTAAAAAACTGCCTTCAAAATCCACATATGTGGTTCTGTGAAGAGAGCTGCAGATATTTTACATTTACTTTTCCGTTCTGCTTAGCATAAATTCAGGTCCTCCAAATCATAAAGTGTTTGATTTCTTTTATTAACTCACTCATCTACTTTAACCTGCAGGTTTACCATTTGGCCACAAGGTGGCACTACGGCAGATTACCGTGTGTTTCTGAAGGAACAAACTCGGTCAATTTTTAAAATAAAAGCAGCCTTCATTCGTGCTCGATTGTAAATATCTGCACATTAAATACAACTTTAAAAGTCCCTTTGTCATACTGGTTGTTTTAAAGGAGTTGGAGGATGAGGGGACAATTTTTCTTTCTTTCTACTTCTATCATGGACTAGTGATCTTTTAGACCACACCGAGGTGATCCTAAATATCAATACTATCCTTTTTTAAAAAAAACAACAAATTACCAATTGTTCTGTTTATATTTAAGTCTTGGCACGATTTCCATATTATTGATTTTGTCAACTAATGTGCAATATTGAAACAATAGTGGATCATGTTGAAGATCCCACAAAGCAGCACGAGAAATTAATGGAGTAGAACATGCAAATATCGGTGTGTCTGGAGCAGGAATTAGCTCCATCAATAACAACACACTATGTTTTGATGATGCTCATCATTTGTAGCCGTCGTCTACTGTTTGTCAAAGTTGGAATTTGTTTACGTGGATTTCGTAATAGAGAAAAATGTGCAGACTCCTGCCAGTGTCTAAGCTGCTAAATCTCTTTTCAGAGGTGATGACTAAGAATTTGGCATGCCTCTGAAAGCTCTGCCGGTCAGCACTGTGGCCATGGTGGGGAATGTTCCCATCACAGAAATAACAATATAGATCCTGGTGCGAGCAGGATGGTCAGGAAATCACAGACGGTGGCACATTTTTAGACACTCGCACGGCATCTGCCTGATGAATGCCAATTATTGTCTAAAGGTGTGGGTCGATTCTTTGTGTTCCACTGATAATTACAGAATATTAGCCACAATCATTGTCTCTGTGAACATGTTAAGCTTACATTCCTGCCCTTCTAGGGCTCAGGAGGGGGAAAAAAAGTCTCATCAGTGATGATGTTGGCAAATGAACCCAGGATCTCGTGTTTTTTCATGTTCACTGGCTTCTATTTCATTAGAACCAAGAACTGCCTCAACTCCGGAAACATTTAGAAGAGAGGGCTGTGTGGCGTGTTTGGCAGCACATGTTCCAAACCCTTAACTCTATTAATTTCCTGCCATGTGGCGTCTAAGTGGGCTGCAGCAGGATGTGGCACATTGCAGTTCTTCAGAGAGGGGAGGATCCAGAGTGATCGCGAGGATAGAGAGGCGTTGTCTGTGCCTGTCAGACGCGAGCCACACTGGAATGCAGCTCTGCTTCAGCCATCACCCCTAAAAGGACCTGAAGTCTGTAGCTCAGCCACTAAATACCGTCACGGCTTTCGGGATAATCAAGGAAATTAGCTTTTTTAATAAAGTGCTTCACGAGAACGCGAGTGGTGAAGACGTGAGACGGTTCCCAGGGCAGTTTTAAAGGCGTTTGACAGTACGTTCTGCTGTGGCGGGGGAGATTGCGTTGTGCCCTCTCAGAGAGGCCACCCCATCGCCTGGAAAGTGGAATTAAATTTAGAATCCATTAGACAGTGTGAGAGCTGTTAGCAGAGGAGCCTGATGGATCCAAGATCTCTCCGGTGGTTAATGGATCCTCACTGCCCCAACTCTTCCTCCTTGTTGATCTATGAGGCCCAGACGCTTTATAGCACACATGTACTCCAGATTCCTTTAGGCAAAAAGTAGGTTAGAGATGAGTTGTGACGCAAACATGTGAAACTAAAGGACGCCGATTTTTTCCAGACTTTCACTTGACCGATAAGGCCCACTGATACGCGCCGTATCTTTAACTGCATCTTTCCACTTACTGGTTTGTCTGTTCCGCTCTGACAGGGTCTATAAGACACAGAACAGGCCAGATAAGGCCTTGGGCCAGTGCGAGAAGTCTCTCCGACTGCTGAGGGACTGCGGTCAGCCGGAGAGCGTGATCTCTGTCTACAGGGACATGGCTGCCGTCGAGCAGGACCGAGGCCGCTCAGACCGAGCCGTAGAGCATCTGTCCAAGGCGAGTGGCCCGCCGGTGCACGTCGGAGGGAACCACGTAGTGCTACTGCTAAAGGCTTTGTTTGCACGTGTGTTCTAGGCTCATGCCATTGCCATGAGTCAGTGTCCAGAGGAGCTGGTGGGGGCTGAAGTCTCCCACAGCATGGCGCTCATTCTGTCTTCAGATCCCGGTCATAATGGTGAGCTTATTCCCAGATAGTCTGCTAGCACATATGCGTGAGGGGTTAGAGGCAATAGAATCCCCCATTGTCTTCATGTATGTGAAATTCTTTAGGTTGGGGTGAAGGAACATGACTATATTATGGCCTTGTTGGTGAAATGTGACTCATTTGACTCATTTATCACGCAAAGCGAGCCTAAATGTATCCAATAAACAAAGTCATTATAGTAGCTTGTAGCTAAATCGAGCTCTTGTTCCATCAGTTACGACCAGAACTGAAGTTCTTGTCCATGTTTTTGTCCATGCTGGTTCAGACTCTGCAGGTCAGCACTTTGAGCGTAGTCTGAGCATCTACAAGACCTCAGCAGGCCCACAAGACGCAGCTTTCCTCGCCGTGCAGGATGACTTCTGTCGTTTTCTCCTCGTCAGTGGCCAGGAAGAGGTTTGACACACACACACACACACACACACACCACACACACACACACACACACACAGACGAAATGTAGAAACACAGACCAGCTTAAATATAGGTGCTGCTATCTTTCAACAAAGGTTTTTTTTTAAAAAAAGAAAGAATAATCCATCTTTGAATAGCTTTAATTTGAGGATAGCTTGTTTAAATGACGGGCTACACCCCACCAAAAGTAATGATCGGCAGAAGCTGACCACTAGGGGTGATTGCAACATTTTGCCCTCACCTTTGGGCAACTCTCAAGAGAGTGTTATGTTTTACTTTAGGGACTTTTCCGATGTGAGTGAGACCTCGAGGAGACCCCCAGACTTTCTAATTGTCATGATTTGTCCTGATGTGAAGGCTCCCATTAAATACCACACACATGTGGACCATTGCAGAAATGTCTAGACATCCAGAGATCTTCCCTCGCAACAAAAAAATCCACCTTTGGTGACGTGAGTGTGGAGGTGGCAGACACCCTTGAACTCATAGGAAGCTTGGAGATGGCCCAGGGCTGCCTGAGGCAGGCTCACAGGACCATGACAAAGGTAAATACAACACCACACGAACAGCAGGAGCTCATGTTTGCCTCGGTTACAACCTATAAATGCACGTTAGAGATGCTGCAAACAGCCAAAGGTAACATCACAACTCCGTGATTGTGATCCTGCCAGCGTATTTGGGAGGATTTAATCAAAGGTTAGGAGTCAGTGGGCGTGTGCGTCTGCACCAGTGGGAGGCTCGTTCAGACTATACACACGGAGACGCTCTCGTGTCCAGAGGAGCTATTTTCACCTTCGTCCCTGAAGCCCGGTGCCATCAGAGCTGCGTTCTAATCTTGGAGGGGGCAGCGTGCACAGCGGGCCTCCTCAGACTAAAATATCAGTGTGACTCTGGTTCTGGACGGGGCTTGACAGATGGACAACAAACAAACAGCCGGTTAATCGCTGTCAATTAAAGGACACTGACCTCATTAATCAGTGAAATATCGTGATGTCATTGTAAACAAGCTTAGCTGTCTTTGATATTAGCCTACAGTGCTGTGACCTGTGTCTACGGGGGGGTTTTCTTTCTTTTTTCCCCCTCTTTTCCACATTCAGCGTTGAGCTAGAATAACTGTAAAGGGATACATCCTAAATCTGGTCAGGAAGCACTTGTAAAGGAAGGAGCCTGGTTGCTATGTTGTTTTGTTGTGGCAGGATCGAGTCCCCCTCGTCGTTGGGAAATTACAGTTCCACTACTCTCCAAAATAACACCGTTAAAGTTCACTGACACAAACCAGAGACGTCCAGACGTTCGTCTCCTCCCGTCCTCAGCCCACCTATACCCCGATTGAGTAACGTTGTTTTTCCAGTGGAAAACCTCTTCGGGCGGGAGGCGAGATCTCAGAGAAAACAGGCGAACAATGGCTCACTCACATGCGCCTGACATTTTGTTTCCTTTTCAGAGCCGCTGTAGAAAAGGCCTTCCATGACATCAACCTTAGCAACGGAGAGAAAAAAAACATCCCAGGGGCCAGATGAATCGGTTCCAGATTACTCAGTGTTTCACTTTTCCCAGTGTGTGTGTGTGTGTGAGAGGGGGGGTGGGCTCCCTCTCTTCGACATTGTAACCTCTTCATCTTTTTCTGATTAAGTTTGACTTGACTCGGTGTGAATGTTGTGGGTCTACCAGCGGTTGCTCAGCCCCTCTCCTTTGAACGTAGATGTTTCTTGGGGTGCTTCTGAGTTCTTGTAATCAATCTAGCAAAATCCCCCCGGAGTTGGTAAGGCCCCATTCAGAGTCAGCACAGGTGTTGTCTTGACTTCGGGCTGCTACAGCGGTTATTTTGGGATGTTTAGTGCATCCACGTGTTGCTAGGACGCTTTTATTTCCCTCTTGAGCGGGCGTTGCTCTTCTCATCTTCCACTGACAACAGCAATATTGATGACTTGCATTTTTTCTGTTTTTATTTCAGTGCCTGCAGATCCAAAGGCTGTTGTTCGGACCCCAGCACAGAAGGTCCAAAGCTACACAGAAAGCTGTGGAGATGTTGGCCCGGTATACCCATGAATGATGGCGGTGTGATAGTTGAGAGTGCTGCCCATGTTTCACTGCTGTAACCATGTGTGCTGTGTTTTGTCTGCAGGGCACCAGAGGTGGCACAGACCCAGCGGAGCAGAAGTGGAGACAGAACCAAACTGTTTTCAACTACAGCACCCAGTCGAAATGAAGAAAGCTCCATTTCTGACTAGTTAATGGATTGGTTACTAGTAACTTGCTAGTTGAGAGCCATACTAGGACTACTGAGAGGCTTGTTTAAGTCAGAAATTAACCAGTGTCCAGTTTTGTTGTCTTAGCAGTAGCATAGCTAACAACATGTGTTGTGTATAGATGTGATAGTTTTTTAAGAAATATTCACATATGCACAAAACTCCAATTGTAGATTTTTAATGATGATCAAATGAAGGCTGGGACCCTTTAAAATGATGCATTTTTTTCCATATGTCAATAGAAGCAGATGTTGAACAATCCAGGATGATTCAAATTTAATAAATGTCACTGCTGTATGTGATGAAACGGCGCACAAAAATAAAGAATGGTCACAATTCCAGATGAAACTACAGTTTAAGTACGCGGATGATACATTATTGAGCTGAAGGCCAGGAAATCTGCTGCACCCGAGTTTGACTGGGAAAGCTGGGAATCTGTGATTTAAATGACATTATTTGGCCACTTTAACAACATGTGTAAAACTTTACATGCAACCACGCCGCCATATTGTCAGATCGCCAAATGCGGAGCACAACAAACCCTAAAGGTCAGTGCCAGGAGGCTGAGGATCCAGAAATAGTAACACCATCAGCACACAATATTGACAGAGCAAATGTGAAACCTACAACGCAACACCGGGACAACTGCACAAACAAAATGTGATTCAACGTTTTTGACGGCCGCTAACAACCTTCACTACATGACTTCTCCTTCCTTCAGTCTACCTCTGATGTGAAATTCCCTCTCCAACATTAGACGATCAACATTGTGCAGTCACACTGGCTCTAAACCAAAGTGGTGTGATGTGATGCTACATGCTGTGAAGAAATCAAACAGTAACCATTCTAACTACCACATGTACTAACACAGAACCTGGATCTGCTATCAGCTCATTCCCTACCTCCTCTTCACCGTCCACAGCTTCGTTCCTAACCTTTGACCCCACTGCCTCTCCGGTCCAACTAAGGTGTATGTTTTTAACCGTGGGAGGAAAGCAGAGAAACCTACAGGCACAGGGAGAACATGCAAACGCCGCTGCCTGGCTTCTTACAACGGCATACACAACAGTCGCGTCATTGGGCCGCACCGTCCAAATAAGGAAAAAGGAAAGGTTGCGCAGCCAGTCGCCAGTCTTGGCTGTCGGGCGACGGCTCGTATTGGCCCGGGTGGATTGAAAAGTACAGGCTCAACTGTGATGTAATGGCTGATCCAGCTGCACTGCAAAGGTTAGTACAAAAATACGAAATATTTGGGTAGAAGACCCAAGCGTCTGAAAGTTAGAAAACAGATCGATACATGTCAAAGCGACAGAGTACGAGCAGTAAATGCATCGCGGTTTTGCTACAAAAATTGCTATAGTAGCTTACAGCTAACAGGTACTAGCCCAGATTAGTTAGCACGGCGCATAATTGCTGCTGCATTTAGGGGCAGAAATGTGACTCAAAAATATAGATTTCTGTTTTCTGATCGGAGAGTCAGTCTGTATGATCATCTGAATGGAATTGGCTTCAGTACTGACTTTAAAACTGGATTCTCAATCGTCTGTTGGGCTCTCCAAGTAAACTGTTGCGATTCTTTGCTCCTGAGTAATCTTCACCGGGGTTCCCAGGGTCGCAGACCTTTCACTCTTGGAGGTTTCTGGTGCCGTCTCTCCCTCGCTGGAGAAGCCCCCGTCGCTGTAGGTCCTGTTCTCTTCTTTGGAGATTTTGAACGTGTATCCTCCTCCCGCCCCTCCTTGGAAGCCTTTTTCAAGCCCCAGGTCGGAAGCTCTGAGGGCGGCCATGATCTGCTCCTCGCTGAGATCTTCTCCTCCCTCCAGCAGCCCGGAGTCTTCCAGAGTCTGAGAGACGTTTAGCTCTGCCACTATGGTCGTGGTGCCGTTGTCGCTGGACTGCTGCACCTTTCTGACGTCGACGGCAACGTTCTGAGGGCTGTTGCTGCTCACTCGTGTGAGGAAGGCCAACTCCTCCCTCAGTGGTCCTGACACGGAGCTTTGGAGCTTCTCCAGAGCTCCCTTCAGCTGCTCTTTGGGCTCCAGGGAGTCTTCTTTCAGGAACTCCAGCATCGACTCCTGAACCACAGGGGAGATGCGGACCTCCTCCTCGATGATACACTCTCTTGGCTGGAAACCCTCGCTTGGGAAAGCGTGACCTCCTGGTAGGAAAGCACATTCCTCACTCTCCTCTACAATGACTTTACGGGGGAAAAGATCTCGGTCTTGGTCTTGGTAGTACCTCTCGTCTGACAGGTCATCTACGACGCCATAGTGGCCGTACGACGTGATGCCCTCCTCATGCTCAAAAAGGTTGTCGTCCGGTGTGGAGACAAAATATTCACGAGGTTCTTGGTCGTGGGAGAAATAGGAAGATTCGCTCTTACTAGAAACCTCTTGAACCTGCACAGACCTGACTTGGGCGTTCTCTTCAGGGGGTCTTGTTGTGTCGTCAGCGCTTCTTGGAGAAGGAACGCCCTCAGATACGTTTTCAAGCTCCTCGATTTGAAAATACCTTGCAGGGGGTTCGTAAAGATCGCCTCTGACATGCTGCTCAATGTCAGTTTCCTCCTCACTGAGGGCCTCCACCGGCTCCTCGATGATTTCCACGTTGACGGACCTATTCTCCAGCTCCCCGCTTCCCCGCAGGCCGCTTAACAGGTCCTTGATCATGCTCCCTGTTGCTGTGTCCTCGATGTCCTCCAGTGACACCTTCTTCACCCCTTGGTGCAGTAGCCCATCCAGTGTGGCATCCTTGGAGAAATCCAGCTCTTCCTCCACTTTGGACTCCAGCACAATCTGCGTTTTAGTCGTTCCATCCTCCTGCTCGGTTTTCTCCACATGGTAGGTCAGCTTCGCATCCCCCGAGGAGCCAACCTTAGCCTCCAAACCTGCCGGCTTTATGACTTTTTCAATGAGCTCCTCCACAGACACTGAGTCTAACGCTTTCTTCTCATTTGGACCACTGGGGACCTCTGGTTTCTCCATATCTGTGCTATTGTTGTCTCTCTCTGGCTGACTGGGTGCTTGTGCTTCACCTTCTGCTGATGTTATCATGCTCTTCACCTGAGCTGATGCCACAGTTTTGGCCTCAGCAGGTGGGGATTTGATTGGACTGACTTGGTTCTCCTGGTGTGCCTTTTTGACCTTCACAACTTGGTCTCCTCCTGCTTCCTCTGACGTATTTTCTCCCGCTTTATCTGTGCCTTTCCTGGCGGCGCTAGCTGCAGACGAAGCGTCAGCTCGCGCTTTGGCGAACGACACCATGTCCCTTCTGGACGCAGGACTCTGATGTTGAGCTCTGCCTGCGACTGAAATGGGAATGACCCTCGAGGGACTTCTGGAACCAGAAGGAGGCACCGGAGATCTTCTTAGGTTGGACATCGGCGCGCTGTACCTGGTATCCACGCGGTGTCTGCTGGATACTGCAGAAGTTCTTTGGGTGTAGGGTTGGGCTGGTAACCTGATATCTGACAGAGGAAGTAGACAGCGTGCTAGTTTAGAGATAAAAAGGAGCAAGTCGCTGTTTCTTGAGACATTCATTTCTAAACATAGAGGAAAGATCGATTCCAGCCTGAGATCTAAGATCTGAGGCTGAGGGTAAGTGGCTCCACTTCAAGGTCATGAAAGTAACCAATGCCGGTGGTGTGTCCGGCTTCCACAAAATTCTGTGTTTACTATGATTTTTTGATATAAGGGGCAGGTGATTTATTTGTTTATCCAGGAAGAGTAACTGATCAGCTTAACTCCTCACTGATCCAGGAAAAGTCAGACAGGAAAATCCCCCATTTATCACCGTGACCCTGCCAGCTGAGCTTTTATGACCCCGGAACAACAACACTCAAGGTAGCTAAATAACACAGTTTTTGACGTACTAATGTAACTTTGTAACGAATATTACTACTCAATCTTTTCTTCAAAAAATGCAGCTTCTACACTATATTTGCACTGAGCAACTTTACCTATCACTCGTTCTCTCTGCTGTGGATTCATCCTCCTGTTAGCATCTTGAAGACCCATTCTCTCACCCTCCAGAAGAGCCCTAAACAAACAAGACAAGAGGACAGGAACACCGTTAAAGACGAGCGCACGTGCATCAAAAACCATCTGCAGATCCTCTGAGCGGACAAGAATTCGCTATTTCCGAATCTACATCGCAAAGGCGACAAATACCTTATAAGACGCTGAGCCTCCTCCAGTTCTTCCATCTTAAACTTTAAACGCGACAAGCCTAGCAGATGGAATGAACCCAGCTCCTTGACCATGTAGGGCCACAGTCATCCAAAACGCAACAATCCGCCATAATAATCAGCTTCAGCGCCTCACCTCTGCGTGGCCGTGCTCCAGCAAACCGACCGCCAGCAGACTGTGCACAACAATGTCTGAAAAAGGAGCAACGTCTCTGGAGACTCCTGAAAGACTAAAAATATCACCCACAATGCTGGGCGGTCCCACGGCTCCAGAAATCCCACCGTAAAAGCTGACTCGTGACAAATGCAGACTCCTGCTGCCGGAGCTTCAAATTCAAGCAGCAGAATTGCTCCTCTGATGTAAACATGTAACATTTCTGAGCTCTGATGGCATGAAAATACTTCTGGGGGCAATTTAAAAATGAAGAGACGGTGTTTTTTTTTATCATAAATAACTTTGCTTTGTGGTTGGTGTGTGAACCTATAGGAGAACGATGAAGAAACCTTCCACGCTGTGATGGTGTGTGGAAGCCATGCTCTAGTTCGTCCTGGAGAGGATTAAACAATTCAGTTTCTATTAAATAGAATCTTTCGTACAATTGGGTCTGGCTCTGATTGTCTCTTAGCAATTTAAACGTGTTATAACAGGGCCTGATTGCACATTTCATACCATCTCGCGTTTAAATGTGATCTGGTAGGACAATGCAGGTCCTTGAAATGCACTTTGTGATGCATTTATTATATTTTTGGTCTTCAGATACTCATGACAAGTTGCGGTTTATTTGCAAGGTCCAACAAGAGGTAAATTAAAATTAAATTGAAAGCATTCAAACAAAAGGAGTAGCTTTCCCACCACGTCAGGGTTGACTCAGGAACCAGGCTGAGAAAGCGTTGTAGCAGAGTTGTTAAAAAGACCACTAAATAAAAGTTGATATGAAATAGACGTGTCACCTGTATGCAGACACCTCCATGCCAAGATCCATCTTCACCTGGAGAAGCTGCTGGTGCTCCCTCATCCTCTCTGCTATGGTGTCAGCCATGGCTTTCCTCTCCTCCTCTAACTGCTCAATAATCATCTGGAGGAATAAGAACAAACCAAAAACACATTCCAGAGGGGACATGATGGACAGCCTGGGTTATGTCATTTGGCTGTGTTAGCTGGTGACAGCAGGTGAACTCCATCTGGTCGTCTGTGGTGTCTGTAACTGGGCCAATCTGTTATTTTTGACTGGTGATGGCGAATAATAGAGCGCGACAGGACCGGATGCGTCCTCTCCCGGCGACACATCGCATCCGGGGACAGTCGTCTCACTCCCACTCTGCTGAAAGGCACCACACGGTTAAGCCGAGATGCGTTCGGGTGTCTTCTGTAGCCACCCTGCTTAAGGCTCCATCTTTAGGAGGCTAATAAGGATTAACCAGTCTGACGGCTAATTGGTTTAAGTGACTGCTTTAATCTAAAGGGCTGGGTTGGCGCAACCACGTCCAGCCACTCAAAACCTCAAATCCTTTTATGCTTGGGTCAAATGTTGCACGCAAGACCTCATGCTTGACCGTTAAGGGAACTTGTCAACACTGGCAGTTAATGCCATTATGTGGGGAGGTGAGAAGAGTCAGATTTATTTCAGACGCGGCAGCACCTGCAGGGTGATGCTGGAATGAGCCCCGGAGCGCCACCGGGTTAAATCAGATCTATTTATTGCTATTAGCAGCGGCAGTGGTGGGGCAGGACTTATTTAGATAATGGTTTAGGTCTGACGGCTGCATCCCTGGGGTGGGTGTGGCAGGAGGGGGCGGCCAACAGTCTCTTTTGTCATAACAAGAGACTCTTCTTATTCTGTTATAAAACAATATTAATCAGTGAATGTAATTACACTGGCTCTGTAAAATGTTGCGCTGGATACCTGATATTCGCCGCAGTCCGTCCGGAATCGGTCCTGCATGTGCATCAGCTGCTCCTCCAGGCGCAGTTGAACCTGCCCTTGCTTCTCTGCCTCTGCGCGCATCTTGTCCAGCTCTGACGCATACAGCATCTTCTCCCTCTGCAGGTCGCACAGCATGGCCCGGTCCTCTCTGATGCCCTGCTCCATCTCCTCCACTTTGCGCTGGTACATCTCAAAGGTGTGGATCCACCCCTCGGACAGATCGCGAGCGTATTCGTGCATCTCCTCCGTAGAGGCGGCCGGAGGTCCGCGGTACGTCTGCGTGACGACGGGCACCACCCGTGACTCCACCTTGACCCGGAGATGGTGCATTTCTTGCCTGTGCGCCTCCTCCAGGCGTTTGCGCTCGTTCTCGAGTTGGAATAAGCGCTGCTGGAGTTGGTCGTTGGTGTTGTGGGCGCGGTGGAGCTCCTGCTCGCAGCCCTTCAGCTCGCCGCTGATGTCCCTGCACACCTCGGTCTGCTCGCTGCAAAGACCCTGGACCATCTGCAGCTCCCGCCATAGCTTCTCCCTCTCCAGCTCAGCCTGGGACTTTTCAAACGACAGCTGTGCCACCATTCTCCTCAGATCGCGCATCTCATCTTTGTAGTTGGGCTCCCATTCCGCCGCCTTGGCTTCTCGGAGTTTGTTAATTTCGGCAATCAGGTGCACATTTTCCTTTTCCAGCTGCTTGGTTCTTGAAAGATACTGGACAAGTCTGGAGTTGAGCTCCCGGAGCTGCTGCTTTTCGCCCTCAAAAGTTCTGTTGAAAGGCAACATCGTGGCGGCAAATTCTAAAAGTGGGTTCGAAAATGTCCCGAATGCGTAATAATATAACTAATTTAGGTGGTTGGTGGTCCGGGCGTCATCTGCTGGAGCGTCCTGTCCTACGACTGTGATGTCATATGCGCTCAGCGGTCTTTGACAAGTGCAAGAGGTGGACTAGGAGGAGGAGGAGGAGGATGAAGGCGGTTCCAGCCTCAGGATCGTCATAAATGCGTCCGCGTCCCTGGCAGATGTTACGCTGCATTTATGTGCCGTCGGAAATATTATCACTTCGAGATCAATCGTCGGGTAGAGCCTAGGCCCATAAACAAAAGCTACTGGTCTACAGTCGCGCGCCCACGCACACACACACACACGATCGAAATAATAAAAATATCTATGTTTCCTTTCCTATAAGTTTATAAATTGTAATCTATTAAGTTAAATGCAAAACAATCTCAATGTATTTTAAGTTTAATTTTTTATTGGCAATCCTATCGTTGTTATGGTATTAGTAGTCGTAGTAATATCAATAGCAAAAGATGAACTATCGATGATCTCTTCTGTTTATCCGTCTGGTTTTGTAGTACAGTTTGAAAGTTTACTGTACTTATTTATCTTAATGCAGCAATATATAGAAATAGCTAAGCACACTAGGATAGATGGACATTCTGTACAAGTTCAAGGAGACCTGGTATAAATCAAATATATACTGTATATGTTTTGTCCTCTCTGCTCCCTGAATGCATCACCTTGTTAGGGTACGATTAGTTTTAGGTGAAATGGCTCCCCCTTGTGGGCATTATTGTGTACAAGGCGTGTTTTTTTGACGACATGCGTAGGGGAATAAGCCTATTCGATTTCGCCATGAGTGGGTGTGAAATTGTGGTGGTTACAGGTAATATCATTTTTTCTCCATGAATCCAAACTGAATTGAAGCTCATTCTGGAGTTTTTAATTCGTTCTCTTTAGGCTTTGGACCTTTCAGACAGTTCTTCGTTAACCTCAGCTGGGAAGCGGCTCAGGTAACGAAATGAGTTTCAAAAGCGAAATAAAACACCGAGATATAATCTATCATTTTTAAAGGGTCTGCAGCTGGTCGGTTTGGGCGATCCGACTGTGATTCACGTCAAGGAGCTACCAGTGAGTTATGTTAAGGCTCAACAAATCATTGCAGAGATTTGGAGAAGTCTTCGCCCAAAGGTAAAAATGTCTTAACCAAGATATAAAATAATAGCAAAATGGGCGTGAAAGAATATACTAAAAAAAAATCTGCGATAATATTTAAAAGATGTCGCTCACAGTGCTGATAATCTCTACATTTTACATTTTAGTTGTAATAATTAGTGAAGATAGTTCCGTTCAATATTTAATATTCGGTTAAACTGGTCCACCAGTCGGTGTGATGGGAGATGCTTGTGTTCCAGTTTGTTTTGCATCTTGGTGTTGCCACTGGCTCCACTGGGATCATCTTGGAACAAACAGGAAAGAACCTCGGTTACAGAGACAGAGACGTGCGCGGCTTCTGTCCTGAGAGCCACAGCTGCGTGGAGGGGGGGCCAGAGAAACTGGACTCACTCATTAATATGAGGACCGTCTGCAAAGAGCTGAACCAGGCAGGAGTGGACGTCCATTACTCCAGAGATGCTGGGAGGTATAGAGAGCACCTGTGTTGCATTCAAAGACACTGGAGGAAATACAAAAACCGTGTGTGTGTGTGTGTGTGTGTGCTCCTCCTCAGGTATCTGTGTGATTTTGCTTATTACTGCTCGCTCTATCACGGTGAGAGGAGGGCGGCCCTCGTCCACCTCCCCACGTCTGGCTGCCTGGCCTCAGCTGACAGGCTGGTCCCTCTGCTGCGGACCCTCCTCCGGACCCTGCTGGCCCAGCTGGAAAACCTTCTGCCGCATGTAAGAGAATAAAGGAATAAAGACTCTCAGCTCTCATTCATTTATTTATTCAAAATTTCAGGAAAAAAAAAAGAAAATACAAGAAATTGTCAGATACACATTTAGGGATGGCGTAAGAAAACTACGCCATGGCCCAGCTATAGGTGGGAAAAGCTTTGAGGTCTCAGATACAGAGCTCGGAAAACAAACAGAAAACAATCAAATGAAGGATTTCTTTGCAGAATGAATCTTTCTCTTCCCTGGCGGGTAACAGACAGAGACTTAGTGAAAGTGTTCTAACAGAGACAGAAGAGCGAGGCCCCCTCAGAAGGTTCAGGAATGTGAAACAGGACGACAGAGGCGCGACAGCGACGAAGCCTCAAACCTATTATTGCAGTTTGATGGGAGCCAAACATCCTCCACGAACCCGGGGAGGCCATGAAGAACGTTCTGAAGAAGGGAAAGTGGCAAAGATGCCGAAGATGGAGATTTCTTATCAGTTACAGGCGTTTTTATTGATGCCGAGCAGAAGCGACTATAGCATGAAGCTGTAAACTCTCTAATCTCTCTAATAATGTTATTTAGTCCTTACAGCAACTACCCGTAATCTAAGCGACGCCCCTGTCCTCTACGTGTCCCGAGTGTTTTACTGAAGTGTAACAGTTGCGACAGGTTTGTCGTCCAAGTCCATCCATAAACAAGCGAATCAGTTATTACATAGTCATAAATGGAAGAAAACGACCGCGCAGATATGTTTGCTCGTCAGTGGTGAGTTTGGTACCTGGGTGATATTCAGCAGCAGTCAGACCAAGAGCCTCTTTCAAAACGTGCTGGACGCACCCCAAATTCACATTAACTAGTTACCCAATCGTGTTGTCACCCTTTTATTGCTTTTTGGTTGCTAGCCTGATTCTTTTTTTTTTACAAAATACTCTTCTGCCTCCTGCCCTTGTGCTGAGACAGGAACCTCTCTGAGAGCTTTCACCAGGAGGAGATTTGGGATGCGAGAGCTCCTCTGCCGCCGTGGCGTCATCCCGCTCTTTACTTTTCTGACCGTGAAAGATCCACTGAGGTGGCGGTTTGTATCAGCAGCATTAGTGTTCGACAGCAGTACAACAGGGCAGAGGAAAGGCATGTCAACAGGGAGTCCAAATGATTAAAAAAATAAATAAAAAAGGAGCAAACGAAAAGGTGGCAGTTGCTGCTATCGCTATGGTTCTGTGGAAAAGTGAACACGTGACCTCGTTACATTCACAATATTGATCCAGATGTGGAAATAGATGTGATTTCTGAGCGTTAGTGACCCAAAAGTCATGTGATGTTGCTGACCCATAAGAGAAATCGCTTCGTCGATAAAATACCTTCCCTTTTCTGAACGCTTTTTAAAAAAATTCTCTATAAATGCTTTTTGTTTTTGACTGAGGGAAGTAGTTTCTGTCTTTTGAAGGTTTTCAGGTTGCGGCTGTTGGTCGGGGTGGGGGGGTGGAAAGCCCGGGAGAACCGTGGAATGACCGCATCTCGACACAGAGACGTTTAAAGCACGCAGACGTTTCACCTCCTGGCCCGGCGGGATCTGTGAGGGTCCCTGTGGGTCTTTCTTTACCTTCCACGTGAGGGTTCTCCACAATCGTTGAGAGAAGAGCGAGCTGTGTTTTCCAATACATGTTTTAGAACGAGTGAGGTAGATCATATACTCAAAGGGAGGGGGGGGGGAAATGTTTAAGTCCCCTCAGTCATGACGCCAAAAAAAAACATTTATACTGAATCATGGGGCATTTATACAGTGATTTAAACTGGTATTATTAAAGAAGAAGAAAAAGAATAAAAAAATAAATAAATAACACTCCTGCAGGGGGGGAAAAGTCAAAGAAAGGGGTGAAAAATAACAATAATAACCAGGCAACATTTCCAGAAGGTGACGAGAAATCCTTCAGAAGACGGTTGACTCTTCAGCCATTTTAAGACCTTTGACTCCGCGTGTTCCCCGTATTTAACCCATCCTCTATTTGGTTTCAGAAGAGCGGCGGCTGTGAGGATGCTAAGCTATGAAACATTTGCCCCATTGCAAAAGGATTAAAGTGATAAGTCTTCTATACAAATCTGATATCTAAGGATTGGCAGATGGTTGGAGCAATTAAGGCAAAAACGACGACGGCCCCGTGTCGAGCGGAGAGGAGGCGGGAAGCGGACCAGACGTGGCGTAAGAGCTGATCCCTGGGGCTGATCCTGACAGTCAGAAGAAACTGGGGGGGGGGGGTGACGGTGGGAAAAGCTAAGCCTTTACATTAACCTGAGATTGAGTCGCACCCAGAGAGCAACGCTGGGGGCAGCAGAGTACAAAAGAGGGTGCAGAAAGTTCACACTCACACATCCAGCTAAGGTGTCCTTTCAAATAATAATAATAATAATAATTATAATAATAATAATATAGACATCCGCAAAACAAAAACAGAAGGAAACATTTCATAAAGTTAAAGGCAATGAGCAGATTCTAATGATGCAGAAAACCTTTGGGGGTTAACGGGAGAAGGGTTTATATCTAAATTGTCTTATTTTTTGTTGTTTTCTTCTTTTTTTTTAGAGTTTGTAGATATAAGAAACAGACCGTAGTGGAGACCATAAAATACCAAACCTGAAGGATTTCATCATATATATAACATCCAAAATGAGAAAAAGAATAAAATAGCAGCTTTTGTTCTGTACAGACATAGAGGCAAACATTTTTGAACCGTAAAAAGTTTTTTTTCTTCTATTTCTTTCTTTTTTAAAAAAAAAAAAAAGTGACAAAAGCCAAATGATGTGTATAAAAAAGTTGATCCTGCAGTCGAAAACACAACTGTAAGACCTTTATATGTGTCTGAAATGTGGAGAAAATTTAGAAATGTCTGTTGCAACGAGAGAGAGGGAGAGAGAGAGATCTGCTGTGGTTTTGAAATGGGATCTGTTACCTTTTTGTGTCTCAGAGTCTTTCATTATCTGCCTCTCGGAGCGAAGCCCGACGTGAAACCGATCGTTTGACCTTTAGAGACTGAGGCTGTGATTCACAGTCAGTCAAAGTTCTGTTCGGTGAGGTTTTTCTGTGCCCGTTGAGATCAGTCAGTTCAACCAGTGATGTCTCAGTTATCTGATTAAAACTTTTACAGCATGTTTTTTTTTTTCTCATACGTTGGGTTTTAAATTTTATCCATTTTCAGACCTGCAATCGGGTCCTCTCCTGCCCCCACCAGGCTGTCAGCGGTATGACAGGCGTCTGGTTCATTCATTCACTACAGAACCTTTGCAGGTTTTTTGCCCACAACCAATTATTTTTTTAACCCATTCCGATTATTGTAATTTGAATCCAATGATTTTCCCTTCTTAATATGACTTAGCAACAAAAGTGTGTACAAATAACCAGAATGTTGACAGTTTGAGCTGATATGAATTAAATGTTCCGTGTCGTCCGATTTCTGCCGTCTTTGCGAGTTTCCTAAGAACAATGTGGTATTCCATGCAGGTGTGGATCCAACATCCGTGGGAAACCAAACACACACCACGCACACAGCTGCTGCAGCAGCACCAGGGCGCCTGAGCAGGTGATTCCTTGGACAGAGCGAGCTCAACTGTGAATCACAGCTTCGAACGAGCGGCGAGGCCTGTCTGAAAAGCTCGGTTTGCCAACGGATTTGGCCGTTCGACAGAAGGCCCTCGTCTTCCGTCCCGACCCGCCCCCGTCGGCGATTGACGCCCACAGACATAACAGTGACGTCTAACCGGGGCATCCTTGAGGGACACGCGCCGGTCTGCTAATGCAAACGCATTGAGTGAATCGGATTGTATAAATACACAGTCAAGATATCTACAACATCCTCTCTGAAATAATCAGGGAAAAAAGTGCTCTTCCGTTGAATTTGCTGGCAGATCTTTTTTTTTTTTTAAAACAAAACAACATTATTTTCCACAATTTTGTGTCCAAACCTGCAAGTGAGGATTCGTGCCCTCGTGGTTTTTTCCTCCTTAAAGGACTCTTGCTACGAGAACTGCTCTGCGGGCGGCGCGGGGGTTTCCTCGGTGGGGAGTTTGAGCCACAAGGCTCCAAATGCTTTTGCAGGTTTCTGTGCTATTTCGTTCCATTTTTAAAAAGTAACCTTCGACCTTACAGGAGTGGAGAAATCAACTACTGGTGCACAGTAGAACAGTCTTCTGTCACCCGTCCCTCTTTAAGAGAAGAGAGGTTTTTGTTACCCTGTGTCAAAGAAAGAGGGGCTGGGCTGATATCAGCAGGCCGACGACTGGGGCAGCGGTAACGCCCGCTCATTCTTTCTGCCCCCGTTCATGTGTGCATAGGGTTGCATCTCTTCAAAGTTGGGCCGAAGGACGACCACAGGCCCGTTGGCAGAAACATGTCCTGAGTGCTTGTCCAAGGCTTGACCCGGTGATGCCAAAGATGGGGCAACTGGGCCCGGGGAGGAGGGAGACACGGGTCCCAGCAGCGGAGTCCCTGGGCCTTGTATGGGGGACAACTTCTGAGTGGATGGAGGCGGCGTGCAGCCTCCCGTACACCCCGACAGCGGGGAACCAGCAGCAGTGGCGGCGGCGGCAGCAGCAGGCTGTCTGGCAGATGCAGGGTCCAGTGGAATGTTCTCCATGTTCTCTACCTCCATGTCCAGCTCCTCCGTGTCCGGCGGCTTGTTCTCCTCGCTGTAGAAGAAGCTCACCTCCCTGAAAGATAGGTCCAGTTCCTCTTTGATACTGCTGATGATCTCCAGGAAGGACGGACGCATCTTGGGGTTATACTGCCAGCACATCCTCATCAGCTCGAACCTGCAAGCCACATACAGAGGGGTCAGAGCTGCAGGCCAATAAGGTGCGCAAAACTTTCTTGCCAGCAGGTGGCAGTAAAGGCTTGTTACTTTAAGAACGACGTCAATCACCGATGTACAAGTAAATAATTACGTGACTATTTTAATTTCTCCCAAGTTTCAGAGCAGGAAAAACCAGAACAAGATTTAAATTCAGAAAAACAGGCTCGGCCTTGTTTCCTATTTTGCTTCATATCCTTTTTTATTGGGTGTGACTTCAATAAAGTTGGTTCGCGCCACACACACACACACACACACACACGCTAAAGGAGGGTTTTAGCGTCACCCGTTTTCATCCCTTTAGACCGACTCCTTTAGTTTTATTTTTGGGATTTACAGTAGAAGTGTTATGACAGCATGCAGCCGAGAGGAGAGTAGACAGAGTTACAAAACACCTTTGCAGAAGACATTACAAAATGACTGGATGACGTATTTATTGCTGCATTACGGCAATATGACTAATGCAGCACTTTCTTTGAGTTTGGTTGCTATGCCAGGCCAGCAGCTGAGCTTCAGTTATACGCAGAACAAGTGGGGCGCACTCTCAGGGCCCCCACTGAAGTAAACACCTCTCTCTGGTGTCACTTCTGGTGCAGCGATCTCGTTGCACCATGCAACACCCGGTACAGCTGGGTGTCAGCTTCTCTCTGTGCAGAGGAATTATGGTTACAGCTTTCTTAAGCATGCAGTTTGTTTCACACTCTGAAACATCCGGGATGGGGGAGGAGGGTGGGGTGCAGCTCGGATTCCTTTTTAAGCAGCGCAGCAAAAGCTGGCTTTGTACTGTCCAAACCCGGGACTCGGAAGAAAAGAAAGGCATAATGGATGTCGGTGCTGGTTGGCGCTCCGGGGCAGCTTGAGTCCCCCACTGCTGTACACAAGGCTTGTTTATTGCAACTTTGGAAAACAAACAGCGCAGTAAATCCCGACTGCCCGTCAGCCTCAAGTCTCTCCCGACACACAGGTGCACAACAGACGTGATGCCGACGTGAAATAAACTTAGGACGTGTCCTTATTTTCATGAAACTGCCTTCTTTTCCCAATGGTTGACCCACTTTAGCTGCTCTTGCACATTTAGAGCAGACTCGCTCTGACGAAACTACAGATCAGAGTCGCAAACAGCAGTGTGCACGTCAGCGGCGGGTGTTAGATGAGGAGACTGAGACTTTATCGCTAATGTGACCTTGATATACAGCGGAATGTACCTCAGTGCGCTCTGTCATTAAAAGACTCTTTAATGTGGCCTCGGAGTCTTGACTTTCCTTGTCGGCCAACTCCTCAGAGAAGGAGGGAGCAACAATGCACCTTTGTCTGTAGGAAAACTCCAGCCAGCAATTCGGGAAGTCTGACCACTGACCCTCGGCTACACGGTCATGGGAAAGGAGGAGACAGTCGGAGCTCTCCAAACATGACTCATCCCTCTTCTATCATTGTGCTCGGTCTTTGTAGGGGTGTCTGGCTCTGCCGCACTTCAGCACTCCTCTGGAAATCTCGCATAATTCAAGCCAGCAGCGGCGACGTCCACATGTGTTGCTCACAGAGCATGGGGCTAATCCCCTGCACCCCCACCCCCCGGGTCTCCCACCGCCGCCACCTCAGTAACACAATCCACACACTCCTGTAATCAGGACAAAACAGTCAGGCTGCCATAGAAACCAGAGGTCTGTGTCTGCACAACATTTGGGAGCTGTTTTTCCCGTCAGCTTGCATTCCCTTTCTAAGGTGAGGCTGGCGGCGTGCAGAGAGACACCGAGATGCCCTAACGCTGAGGTCAGAGTGTGTATCCACTCTGACCGGCCGCGGCGGTTCATATCGGAGTTAATGAAGCTCATCTTTCCCGCTTGGTTTCCTGGACAGAGGCCGTCATCGCACCCATCGGAATGAGGGGCATCTTTCACACACGGGTTGAGGCATCCCTTCTATGGGCCTAAGCCGATGAGTTTTCTCGCCATAGCTGAAAGTGTCGTCAACGGTCCACATTTAAACCATGACGTCAATGTCGGGACTCATTTTTGGCTGTACCTCAGCTTACACACCACATGATATCTCAGGACCTCTGCTTTAAATAGACCCGCTCTTGAAATTGAATGGGACATGCGAGGCGGAGTCGTCGGCGGTCGAGGATAAAACCAGAGAGGTTTTACACCATAAAAGTGTACGATCTGAAAAGGGGAGATGAGTTAGACTTACAGCATGTCGGGGCAGTTGTCGGGTTTGTCCAGGAGTCCTCCCTCCATGACGAAGCGCAGCACTTGCTCGTTGGACATGCCCTGGTACGGCTGCTCCGCCAAGGTGGCAATCTCCCACAGCACCACACCGAACGACCTGCAAGAGTTTTGATAGTTTGAATCAATGTCAGTCCGTTGTTACTCGTGCAGAACACGGAAGAAACAGCTAAGATGACAAATGTATACGAATTAAACACTGCTGCATGGTTTTATGACATTGAGACGTAGATCTACGGTGAAAAGTGACATTTATTGCTCCTCCTTAAACTTTTAAGGACAACATGTCATGTCATTTTTAGATTCAAACTTTGCTAAGGCTTAATTAAACATAAAATGCGGCCGAATGCAAATTACAGTATAAAATGCATCATTTAAACCTAAAAGACAAAAGATTACTCAACACCGCCTCGGTTTAATCTCAACCTCTCATCCACAAAGTTCCTATCTCGACTTCGGCGGCAACGTTTAGTCTAAAGTTTGGTTCAGTCTTTCTGCTGGTTTCTCTGGTGGCGTAAGAGTAAACTCCAGGGTACATATGGTGCATACTGCTGCCTGGAACCCCCTCAGACAGACAAAAGCCTGATTCACACAGCATTTCCTCATCAGTGGAACAAAAAGTTTCCTATTTGTGAGTTCCCATGGAGCCCAGAATGGCTATGACTTGCAGCAGTTCATCTGCGTAACATCAAAGCGGTAGATGCAGTACACAAACGCGGAGGTGGGTTGGTGCTGGCACTGCAGCCTATGATTAGAGAACATCTGGAGCAGTTTAAGCCCACTTTTAGGAACTGACCCTTGGGACATGTTGAGTTGGAAAACAAAAAGTTGTAAGAGAGCTGGTAAACATGTATATTCATCCCTGTGAATGGGGGAAAAATGGGCAAAGTGGGCTGAAATTTAATGTCCAATTGAAATATACAGTTTGTGACAAACAATGGGCTGTGAATGACAAGAGTAGCATGTTTGACACTGTATGAAGTGTATTAAATTGTTTAGTTTAGCTGATATGAAGAAGTTTCCCCCCCTTGTTGCGTGAATGTTTCGTAATGTAGACGTGTGAGTGTTTATTCTCGTACCAGACATCAGACATTGTAGTGAACACGCCATCTTTCAGTGACTCTGGAGACATCCAGCGGACAGGCAGCAGGCCCTTCCCTCCTTTTCTGTAGTAATCTGTCTCGTAAATGTCTCTCGTCATTCCAAAATCTAAAGAGGAAAGAAAAACCCATGAAAACCAAAGGTTGGGAAAGCCACTAACTGTCTCCTCCACTGTGTGGGAGAAGGAGCTCACCCATTCCCTCATTTCTTCCACTCTCACTCCGTCCATCTACATTAAGCCTCCCCCGCTTCAGGCAATCGTTGAAATCCAAACACCTATTTATCACCATCGTCTGGTTTTCGGCCCTGAACAACCAGGAAGAGCCTGATTAGCTCGACTTACCTCCAATCTTCACAGTGAAGTCCTCGGCCACCATGCAGTTCCTGGCAGCCAGATCTCTGTGGACAAACTTGTTGGCATTAAGGTACGACATGCCGTCGGCGATCTCCCCCGCCATCTGGATCATCTTTTTGAGTGGTGGCAGGACCTGGCTGGTGGAGTTCTATAAAGAAAAACAATCATTAGTCAGTCCTGGAGCAGCTGTCAGACAGAGCTGGAATAGAGACCATTCGATTCCAGAGACCACATTCTATAGAAACTGTTACAAGCTTGTGTGTGTGTGTGTTTGTGTGTGTGTGTGAGTGAGAAAGAGAGAGAAGGCTGCTTACTTCTTTGCGTAAAGAGCGCAAGTAGCTCTTAAGATCTCCGCGGGTCATCAGCTCCATGATCACCAACGTCGGCTGTCCCTGAGACACCACACCCAGCAGCCGCACCTGCACCGATCACACCATAGCAGAGGCAGATATCGCCAATCAATAGTCCATCAATAGCGGCTACATATTAACTGCACTTTTAATCTAAACATCTGGTTAAAAAAGTCTAATCTGCTAATTCTATAAGGGTGCAGGTCCACTACTGACTTCTGTGCTAAGCTAGTTAGCATCGCTTCCTTTTACTTGTGTTTGGATCATCACCCCTTTTTTCTTCCACGGATTTTGGGCAAGTTTAAAGACCGGTGGTAAATTTATTTCCATTTCATCTTTCAAAATAACTTAAATGATTAAGTAGTTGTCTTTTTAGCAGCCAGACTTCCCAAAGGGGAAAAAAGAATCCCAGGCATTTAATGAGGCTGTGAGCGCACCGATGAGAGGATGTACACGGCACGGGAGCCTGGATGCTGCCTTGGGCCTTGGCTTCCCGAGCAAAGACAATGGCGTCGCACCCCGCTGATACTGCTCATGCTTTTAATGGGCCAATAAAGCTCATTTGGAGTTCTGCGGGCGGGATCTGTGTGATCTGATGACCGGCTGCTTCCTTCTTACCACGTGGTGACAGTTGAACTCCTTCATGACCGACGCCTCGTTCAAAAATTCGATCCGCTCTCTCATGCTGGCCGATTCGTTGACCGTCTTGATGGCCACTCGCGTCTCGGGCTCGTCCTTGACCACACCCTTGGCGATGCCCTCGTACACCATGCCGAAGGAGCCCTGGCCCAGCTCCTTGTGCATCGTGATCTTTTCCCTGGCCACCTCCCACTCGTCCGGGACGTACACTGGATCAACACACGCAGCGGCTCAACCCTACATATTCTCACCCAAACAGAAACGCAGCGATTCTTGTTGATTCTCTTACTCTCTGCAGCGCTGAAGTACTCTGGATTGACGGACGCGTAAAGAACCCCGTTTCCCAACCTGTCACTGTTCCTGCAATCAGCAGGACATCAGGATGTGATGGTTTGTAATCATTGCGAGGAGGGAAACACAAAATGTTCATGAAGGTACTCGCCTCTTTTTGTTCACAAAGAAGAGGATCGTGGTGAGGCCGGCGATTAAAAGAGTCGCTAGGATGGGAATGATGATGACCAGGTAGAAGGTAACGCCATCATCTCCTGGAGAGAAAAACATCGTTAGCACAGGCTCGGCGTTCTTATTGCTGCCTTCAAACATCCTCAGCATTTCCCAGATTCTGACTGGGATAACGAGATGTGCTGCATTACGTTTGGGCGGCGGCACGTAGAAAAACAGGCTCTCGGTCCAGGAGCTGTTTCCTGCCAGAGAAGTGGCGCGCACTTGAGCAGAGTAATTCCCTGGTCCGAGGTTGGTCAGCCGGGCTCCCTTGTGCTCCAGGTAGTGCTGCCGCGACACACACTTGTGCTTCTCGGGCTGCAAGAGTGAAAACCGGCTCTGGTTGAACGTCTCAACTTCAGGATCATTTCTGGAGCTAACTAGGTGACCTCTGAGTGAGGGGCAGGAATACAGGTCACGTAGTCCAGACTTCAGACAGTCATTGGGTTTTTACTGATTTTTACGAGTGTTAAATTATATTCCGATGATGCTTTTTTGAACAAAGGACTGATTGCTGAATAAAATTCCCTAAAAACCTTGAATTAAAGACGGAAATCTACACGTGGATTACCATGATAGCTCCATAAATTCAGCCATATGTTTTGAAAATTTTTTGATTAATTTAGATGTCTTGAAATACACTCGCAGGTATTCTTCCTCTGTTCAGCTCTCCTTTGAGTATAGATCACCACCCTGCGGCAATCTTCAACCCCCCCATCTTTCCTTGATATCATAACCTGTTGCAGCGCGGAGTAGATATGACGCAACACGTGAAGTAATGAGTGACCTCAGGCCAGGTCACACCTGTGATATCTAACACGCACCTCATTCCCAGGGCGGAACTTGACCTCGTACATCAAGATGAGACCGTTTGGCGTGACGGGCTCTGACCAATGCAGCAACACGCAACCCTCGACCTTATCGCTCCTCTCATATATCACCTTCCCAGGGATGTCGTCGGCTCCAACTGGGGAAACAAACACACATCCTTGTTAGTGACATACTAAAAGAGCGCGACAGGCAGGTGTAATCTGCACCCCGGCACGTCCAGGTGGGCTTCCAACCTGCAGGTTTGGTCCGGGAGTAGACGAAAGCTCCGACGCTGCAGTGTCCCACCTCCTCGTTGCAGGCGTGGAGGTCAATGCGGTAAACGGTGAAAGGTTGCAAGTGGGGGATCTCTAAGAACTCCACTGTGCTCTTTCCCTCTGAGAAGGGGTACTCCTTGATAGGAGGGATGCTGTCTGTGGTGTTGTCCCCTGTGCCGATCGTGGTGTTCCCCCTGACTCCGCCCTCCAGAAACAGCGTGGAGTTAGGCACACCAAAGACATCTCTGCGGCGGCGATCCGGCGGCCTGGAACACAGAGAGGTGAGGACGAGGTCAGACATAGTTCTTCTTTTTGAAAGAAGTCAAAACCTTTGAAGCATTCTTAATTCTATTTCGTTCCTACCAAGGTGGAGTTTATTAAAAGAAAGAGATAACACCAAAAGAGGAGATATTGCATGAACTCCCAGGGACCGTCTACAAAGTGCAATATTACTTCCAGTAACTTCACCATATTTTTACTATTTTATCCACAGATTCATTATTCATTATACCGACATTTTTTATGCTACAGTTAGGTGAACACTCGGATGCTCTTGTGGGTAACAGCGCGACCTGGATTCAGCAGTCGGCACACGACCACAGTCATTGTAAAATGAGCATGGTGCGGACAGGCGGAGGTGAACAGGTGATGTAGAACAGAGCCTTTTTAGAACTCTCTAGGTGATAAGTGTCTATAGGCGGTAACAAGGACCACATGAGCAGGTGGTTAGATTTGGATTACAGCATGTGATGCTCATAATTCACGCTGTCGACGGCTGTACACAAAGATTTCCACACAGTTCATGATTTTTTAATAATTATTATTTTTCAACATGCAACCCCCCCCGCCTAGAAAGTTACTACTCAGTTTTAAAATAGCTGCTCAATAGTATAGCGAGTTGAGTAATTGTAGAAGGCAGCAAAACTAAAAAAAAATCACCTGATCATCTGAAGGGGGTGTTGAGGCTCGAGCAGGGGCGTCTGAGCCCTCTGAGAGAGTCCTCTTCAGCTGACTGAAGCTTGACCTTATAACGAGTGAGTTACTACAGATAGTGCCCTGACCTCAGCGGCTAAAAAAAGAATACACCTTTCAAGCAACGGAACCCAAAGAGAAAACCCTCGATTAGGCTCTCAGGCACACGGAGGCTCGTTTGTGTACATTCAACATAGGTGAAGGGTCCGTCGCCAGATCCTGAACTGGTTCTGGACGTGTGCATCACGCATTTCAGCAGCAGGTGACTAAAGTAAACACAGGCTGAAGTCAGCCGATAACAGGTTTGGGTTCCTGCTGAATCAGACACCAGCAGCCACCTGACTGAGCTCCACTAAATCAGCCCGTCCTTCTGACTCTCTGTCAGTCTTCCAGCACCGACGGGGCTCTTCCCTCATTCATCTACATTCCAGATGCATTTGCCGTAGGTTCCCCTGGCAGCTTACAGGTTCTAAACAGTGAACTTTTGGATTAAAGTTGAGGCCCTGGAGCGATCTGTAAGAACTAAGCAATTCTGCAGACACTCACGTGTGCTGAAGAACAATAACCAGTCAATTACAAGATAAAGAACTCTTCCAGAGTTCTTATCTGCTGAATGTTCTCAGGAGGACGAGGGAAGCGAGCCTTCCTTGTTTTGTTGCCATGGATGGGCATGAGGGCGCCGGTTGTAGGGGTTTTGTGTCAGCCTATCAGTGATGTTAAGAGGTCCGTGGGGGAGGAAGAGAGTTTGGTCCACTGAAACCAGGCGAAATGATAACACAACACAGATGTCAGTCGCTATTGTGGACAACAAAAGCACAAGCGGCTTCGAGTGTGCCGCCACGCCAGGTCCTTTAGACTCGCTAATCACACCTCTCTCCTGGGTTTGTTTGTTGCCTAAATTGCTGCCTGCTTGGACCCGACAACCCCCACTGTCACTGTTGCTATGACAACGGAAAAGCCGCAATCACACCGAGGCGGCTGTGGATCTGAACAAGCACGTATCCCCGTGAGCAAACCAAAAGGGCCGAGCCACAGAGCAGCCCTTTCACCCCGACGTCCTTCGCCACCGAGACCCCGAGTTACGTGGCTGGTTCCCACAGGTCAAAAGGTCACTATACCTTGGCAAAAAGATGGCGTTGTGGAGGAAGTTCTCAAACATCTTGAAAAACAAACGGTCATCCTTCTCCCGGTCCTTCACTTCAGATGTCTTCGGGCAGTTGCAGCATTGGACGTTGCCTGCACCCGCCAGGTCAGATTTGGTGGGCTTGGTGCTCTCCTCCATGTCCATATGCCCTGTGGCTGAGATCCGGAGTGGGATCTTGAGTTCTGGTTCAAGAGAAAACAAGTGTTTAGGAATGTGCATCTTATGTCTGCACCAACGCAGCTCCTTATGATACAAGGCCTTTACAGTCACTACCTGCGAAGGGTTGTTTAGCTATTTCAGAGGTCAACACTGTTGGAAGCACACATACAAGAGGGTTTATACACACTTTTGGAGCAGTAGTTGTGCTGGTAGAGCTCTCTGTCCTCTGGCTGCCGCTGCCAGCGGACCAGATAGTATGTCAGATTGCCGTTGGGAAAGGCTGGAGGTGACCACTTCACTACCAGCTGGGTGGAGGAGTTAGCATAAGCACGAGGGTCTTTGGGCATAGACGGCACTGCAACGGAATCATGTGATGTTGAATAAAAGTGCCGCAGAGAGGTGGGAATTCATCTACAGACTGGAGGGGATACTCACATGACGGGCGTGTGCGGATGTATATTATGTCGCTCTTCGCCCCCGTGATGTGTTTGTCCCCCAATTGTAGGGTAATGACCTTCACAAATATAGCATACTGGGTCCAGGGCTTGAGGTGCAGAAGGGTGATTTTCGGGTCGATGCTCTGGTCCTGAGGTAGATCTACGTCCACCATGTGCCAACTGTTTGATCCACAGCCGTCCTGGCCGTCGAATTCTGTGATGTTCTGGAACGGACTGGTGAGGACAGACAACAAGGCGGCATATTAACGACATGGCAGCTTCATTAAAAAAACTACAACATGTACGCGTGAACCGATTTCTAGGTCATGTCCGATGATGTAATTCAACAGTAAGCACTTTATTTATTTTCAATCTACCTTCAAGGCTGTCATTTGTTTTTCTTTGTACCAGTGGAATAAGAGAAATTAGATCCAGATCTTAAATAATAAACAGACGGGGTGATAGCCTTTCCATTGTAAGAATCTGTCTTTTAGCTGTCTTAAAACAGAAAGCCTCAAAGCAGGAAATTAATCTTAAAGCTCAGACACTGCATGTGGAAAATAGTGAACAGCCACATGTCATATGAACAGATGGTGGTTAAACGCGCCGACCACAGAGAATCTCTCATTCTTTTCAATTAAGTTCCTCTTAATTTGAGAGGAACTGACACTGATATTAAACAAACAATACCCTATTGTGCATTCTTCAATATATAGGCAACTGTTTAATATTACTGTATATCATAATGCTGGTTTCAAAATATTTACTATGAGAAATATTGTATATTTGTTAATGTATAATATATTTTAAACCAATGAATCAAAGCCTTGGCGGTGATTCATCTCTCTTTGTGTGATTCAGGTGCTTATTTGTGTTGGAAAAAGGCAAAAACCCTGAGTCATGTTTATGTTCCACGTCCCATGATGTCAACGTGCGTCATCTGCTGATTTAAAACATGAGGAATCCGACTCACATGGGCTTTCGGAGGACTGATTTTGGTCAAATATGAGACCTGGCCTCAGATAGGTCACAGGAAACCGTGTTGAATGGTTACATTTGTGGAACAGCTGCAGGTTTCTTTGGGTTGGGCTGACTTAGGGTTTGTTTCTTAGTGCGTAATGGCAAATTCCTGGATTCACGATTTTCTGTGATAGTTCTCTACTCACGATTCCTTGTAGTAGACGATGAAGCTGATCATGCCTTTGTATCCCGGAGGCCGGTAGTTTTCCCATGTCAACCCGATGGTGTGGCTCGATGTGACGTTGGACTTGAACTTCAAGATGTGACTTTTACCTGTTTGAACAGATGGATTCTCAATGAAACATCATCAAAAAAGTAAAAATGTAAAAAATGAATCAAATAAATAAATGTGTAGCTCCTTTGGCCAAAGGTGACGTGGAAAAAATACTCACAGCTGGCTTGTTCACCGTTGTTAAGGAAGTCCCCCTCCTCTGGTTTCTCTGTCTTGCCCGTTTTCTCCCACATCTTGTGGATTTCCGATATGCACAATTTGGGGTTCAGGCGAAAGAAGAGGCGTCCGTTCAGAATCGCTAGGTTGTGCTGGTTCCAGTCCCACAGGTTTTGCAGGTTCTGGTTGTTGATGGCGGAGAATGCGTATATGCTGATAATGAAGAATAATGAGGGAAAGTTACAACCATCTCTCAGAAATCACGAAAACAGCACAAAGCTTGGGTGTACCAGAGTATCAGAGGAAAAAGAAGTGGTTTAAACTTTGCTCTCCCCCTCGTGGCAGTGCGTACCATTAAGAGGTGCGTGACACATCACCTCGGGATTGTTTGTTTGACAGCTTGTGTGCACAGAAAGATATGAAACAGAGACAGAGCCAACACTCAGCCGTTCAAGTATGAATAGCAGACGACTTCCAGAGCCGACGTAATGCCTGCCGTCCTCAAGAGCATTCCTCTGGGTGAAACCTTACCCCGACGCAAACGATAGCATGAAGGGTGACAGGATCTCCCATGACCCCTGGCCATGATGGAAAAAACTTTCCCTTGTGCGTGAGACAATCACCTGAGTGCCCTTCGACTTAACAGCGACACTCTTATCGTGCCTTTCTGACATGATACTAGAATATCTGCAAATGGCTCTGTTATATTTAGATTCCTCGGTTCATGGGAATGCACCGATCAACCAGAAAAGGCGGTCGCTCTTGCAGCGAGAACTGGCTGCGACATAAATGCGACTTCAACCGTTTTGTGTGTGGCGGGGCCCCCCTGGTGTGCTGCGGTTCGCCCCGCGTCCGCTAACTCCCCATTCGCCCCACGCGGCGTGCAAGCATCCACAGGCGAAGCGTGCAAACAGACAGCCTCGAGGGGACGTACTTATCGATGAGCTTGTGCCCGTTGATGAAACGCAGGCTCTTGAGGAAGGACAGAGAGACGAGTGCGTGGGAGTGTCGGATCTTCACGTAGCCCGTCACTCTCTGGATCAATCCCATGAAGCTCTCCAGCTCAGATGTGATGTTATCTGGGGACAAGGGGGAGGAACATAAGCAGAGTGTTATAATAAGGAACCTCTGCTGTCACCGAAGCTGCTGCAGCAACACCCACACTTGTTCCTAATTGAAAAATCCCAATGAGTACGACATTAGTTAGGATTTATCGTATGTGGAGATTAGCTAGTGAGCCGCTCTGTCAACTGAACAAACAAACGGCACATAATGTGATAATTGAGTTAGAAGCACGTGTAATGTTCATCCAGTCTGCCTCATTGGGCATCATGGCGGGAATAAGGGAGAATGATCTATATTTCTATTTTTATTGAGTATGATAACACAGGCAAGAGAGAAAGACTCGGCTGAAAATGAAAAAAAAAATACATCATTTTAACGACCTTTGAACATGACACAAAAGTTTCAATAAAAATGACAGAGCTGCGTGTAATTAAATCACTCACTTCCGTGCCGAATGTTAATGTCCAGATTGCCGTCGATGACGGTGCAGCCCTTCAGGCTCTGAGCAGCGTCCACAGAGTCGATCATGGACGAAGGGCACGACTTGTCACAGGGTCCATTGCAGGCATTGCAAAACATTCTGTACATAGCAGAAGAGGAGAGGAGGGGGGATGGGGAGAAAGAGATGATTTAAGAGCAAATTCTTGCTTTATTTACATCATCCTGAAATAATTTGTCCACTCCCTAACTCATTCCAAATGATTCAGGCCAATAAATTCAACGCGTGACACAAGGCTATCTCTCACGCAGAGAGTTTAAACTCTGTCTCATCTGAACTCATGAGAGAGTGACTCACTGGACTGATCTCAGAGACGAAACATCGGTGGTATGTCCAAAAAGAAATACACAGCAACAGAGAGCCGGCAACGGAGAGTTTGGGAGCCGACAAGACAAAACAGCGGAAAAGTTTGTCCGCGTGTCCAACAAAGGGGAGTTGAAGGGAGTTATCTCGTAAAATATCTATGAGGATTTTTTTTAACAGTTTCTTGAACCACTAATAAAAAAAGCAGATCTGTGGAAAGACCTGAGAAAAGAAGGGTCAGATAAAGTTCAAGCAAGTACCCAGGATGCTTTATGCCGATGAATTCTTCATGCAATAGCCCGCAGCGAACAGCCTTTTTCTGCGATTATTTCAGTTGTGTTTACAAAAATCGGTCACGAAATTCAAAGAAATCTTGAAACCCCGATGCAGTAATGGTTCACGGAACCGTTCCAAAGCAGCAGCATCACATGGTTGCACTATTTAAACACATCATCAGAACTCTGAAGTGAAGGGCGCGTCCTTACGGATTTGTCTCATTGCGTGTGAAGCCGGAGGGGCATTCGGGCATGCATTCTCCCCCGTGGAGGACAAACTGAGTGTCGTCGAGCAGGTGCACTTGAGAGCACAGATCCATGGTGATGCAGCGCCAGCCCTCGAACTTGTAGGTGCCCGGAGGGCAGTCCTGCACGCAGCGGCCCTCGTGGTGGTAGTGGAGGCAGGCGGAGCACGCCATGTCGTTGTGGGGCTCAGTGCAGCTGCCCAGGCACTGGCTGTGGCAGCACTCGCCCTGGTCCGTGCAGGCGAGCTTGCAGCGCTCCGGACAGACTGGGGAGACAGAGGGGTGGGGGGGGGGTGGACAGATGTCAGACAGTCTGCACAGCAGGATGCCGTTCCCATAAAATCAAGGATGGTAAAGGTCAAAAAAGAGGCAAAACACAGTGTATGTAACATTAAGGCTGCTGTGGATGGTCAATAATAGTTATATTAATAATAATAATAACCATCATCATCATCATCATAATGTTCAGAATTTAATATTGTTAGATTATTCTTCTTTAAGTTTCTTTGATTAATTCTTTCACATAGCCAATACTGATACTGACAACAGTGAAAACGAATTTCAGCAACTATTTTATGTAGAAAATGATTTTTTTTTTAATATAAAAGAATGATTTGGGTATAAGTGAAGGTAAAAAGGAGGCAGAGCCAAAGGAAATAGCACCAGTTTGCTAAAACACATCCTTTAAAATGCAGAAACATCATATACATGCGTCTAAACACACGTTCAGAGAGCAGGAGGTAAACAGTAATGTGGCACATCTCAGCCCAGCCAACAACACCGTCAACCGTCTTAACAGCCTCTTATCCCTAATTAGGGTCACAGCGGGTGTTGGAGTCTGTCCCAGCCCCCCCCACCCCCCCATGACTGGGTAACAGGTTCAAAACACAAGGGAAAAAAAGAAAAACTGGAATTAAACCTGAAAACCTTTGGCTATGAGGCAACTCCGGTAACCACAGATGCCAAACGGATAAAACTGGATTATAAAAAAAAGTCAACATTAAGCAGGACAAATATTAAGACGTGCAGACAATAATCAGCCTTAAGAGCAAATGTTGATTTACGAAAAGAACGTCTGATTCTGAAAGAAAAAACAGGAACATCTCTGCAATCAAAACAAACCCTCTTAATATTTTTCTTCACTAAAAGCCAACTGTAAAAAAAAAAAAAAAGAAAAAACTCCACACACTCCTGCTACAATTTCAGCTTCAAAACAACCAGCGTGTCCTGTTCCAGACTATGAGAGGAAAAAATGAGAGGATAAAAGATTTCGGGATGTTTCAGATTAAGGTTGAGTAACAGAAATAACAGAGGCTTCTCTGTTTACTGGGAATCACCTAGAAACCAAAACCCATGATGGTGTATTATCAATAGCACACAATAGTTTCCCACAGGCCGACCTCGTCTCACAATTCATGTGTTTGTCTTCAACCCAGGAGATTAAGACTACAAGCAGACATAAATTACAAAGGTTGTCATTCAGGATGTCAAGTTTACCCCAAATAGCAACGCTTTTCCAAAAATATTGTCTAAATTTAGTATAATGTTCCTTTATAACAAACTCCAATTGTAGTCAGTGCAAATAATGAAAAACCCAAACGTGCCCGAGATTCCAACAAAGCATCTCACAAGTAAATAGTGTGTAAAAAAGTGTCAATAATCGACAATACTAAGTAAGGACAACAATAATGTTACATAAAATCAATAGTTAAACTAACATTTTTAGTGCATCACCGGTGAGATGAGTCCTGACATCGGGTTCAAAAGTTCTGTTTTCACTGCAGATGATTTATGCTGGAATAAGTTGCCAGCAGTTTCTACTTGTGATTTTTCTCTGTTTAAAAAGTTTCTATCGAGATAAAGGGCCACCGTGGGAATGTGATGAGTTCAGGTACCTGGGGGAAAATGTAACCTGTCTGGGTGGTTGATAAAAACTAATTTAGGTATGAGAGATGGCACAGGTGGCAAAACTTCACCGTTCCTTTTGTGAATTGTGATATGTTTTTAATAAAATCGCCAGTGTTGTCTTCATTTGTTGCAGAAAAGCAAATTTCCCCAAAAATTCAATAAAGCTAAACTGAGCAACCCTAAACTGAACTAAAATAAGGCGAAGTGCTCCTGATTCCCGTGTCCTTGTGCAAAGACACAGCTACGAAGCTATGCACAAACACTCACTGTGCACAGACCCACACATCCCTCTACTTCTATCTTTGGGAAAAGTTTTATAGGCATATTACGCGACCCAGCTCGTCACCCTAACCCTGACCCTAACCCAATTATAACCCCCCTTAAAACCATGTTTAAACCCTCAAACAGTCCTTTGAGGTGGTGTGGACCAGTCAAAAGGGCCTCACTTTGCTAGCAGAATGCAGATTTGGGTATTCAGTATATAAGTAAACACATGTAGAAAACATTAATTTCACTATTAAATTGTGATTCTGCATCATTACCACATGTTGTTCTCTACACATGGAAGGTGGCATGTTCATCAGATCTGCAGAATACAAAGCATTTTGTCCAAATTCAACCCCCCCCCCCCCCCCCCCCCCACACACACACACACACACACACAGACATTGATTGTGATGAATATTCTGTTGCTTTACTATATCCAAACATCCATGTAGGTGAAGAATGAGATGTGCATTAGAGCTGTGTTGCAGAATGAAAATACACGTTCCCTACTTGGAAAATTCCTTCAGGGTTCTAAAAAGAGAAGAAAATCTAATCTCATGCAATAGACCTGATACAATATCTTTATTCAATGCACTGCAAATTGTCTCAGGAATTCGACATCACAGCTTTCTGAGAGAAACCTTGAAGTTTCAGAGCAGCTCCTGCATGCAAAACTCACACTCATGTAGTGCATGTGTGCCTCCCGAACACTACATCTAACTGTCCTGGTTGTGGCCCAAAGAAAATGCCAGAGGACTTTTTTATTTTATTATTTTTAAGACGGCTTCCAGAGCTGACGCACACGTACTGTAGGTCCTCACATGGCAGCTGTGATTTGATGGGAAACATGACGCTGACATTGGTGCTGGGTTGATCGAGGTTGCACATTTGCTGGGGCCGGTGGGAGCGTGGGGGGGGGGGGGGGGTGCTGACATCAGCGCAGCTTAATTTTCTTGGAATCCTACCAAAAGGGGGCAGCCAAGGCAAACTCTAATGAGCCTTGCTGAAGGAGGACCCTTCCTCTCTGCATTATTTTCACAGATTCCTCAATGAAGAGAAATTCCAAACACACATAGCTTCCTCCAGAAGAAGCCAACGGGAGGAGGAGCTGCCGCCTTAAATCCATATAAGTCGACCCGGTCTCGCTGTGTGACCAAACAACCCGTGGTATCAGGGATACAATCCCCTATTTATAGATGCCTCTAATGCAGACTGTATTTTCGTGCCGCTGCTCTCTACACATAGCTATGCAGGGAATTGTGGGTTGCCACTACTTCAAAAGAAACCTAATGGGGCTCTTCTCCAGATAAGTCGTCATCTTTGGACTAAATTAGAAGCATGAGCAGACTGAGATTCGACCTATTTCCGTGCGCTCTGTGCTACATTTGACCAGAACTGAAAGGCAAGAGAGCAAAGCGCACAAAAATGCCGACGGGCAGCGTTTGGACGGTGACGTCAGGCTGTACAGTAACAGACGTCAAACACAGGTTGGTTCTTACAGCAGTGACACAACCCTCACCAGCAGCTTCTCTCCTGCTCTTCCTGTAAATAAACACACTCAGGCTCGACACCAAAACCCGCCAAACGACAACCTGTTCCTGCTGGTCACCAGAACTCCCCGACTGCGGCAGGGGGGAGAAAGACTCGTCTCTTTGGTGGAGACAGACGACCCCTTGATTTTGATGTGAAGGTATCCTCCAATCACTGCACTATGTGAGGAATCTGCAGAATGTTTCAGACCGCAGCACACTCGACGGGGAGAATGTTAATCCCCCTTGTTCTGCTACAACAACACAATAACAACTTTAGGAATTGCCATGGAGACCCGAGAAGAGGAAGGATTTCAGCTGCAAACATGACTGTGGAATGCGATGTGGGCTAGGAAGAGAGCAACATCTAAGAGAGAAAAAGAATCAATTGGTATCGGGTCCTGACGGAGGAAGGAAATCGGGGAAGCATCAATTTATATCTGCGAGGTTGGCTACCATCATGGCGGTTCAGGGTCACGAAGGCCACAGTTTCGCTCCAAACCTGCAGTAAAGCCTGATAAAGAGGACTTGAGTGCTTTTAAGGACAGTTTAAAGACTTGGTTTTACTTTGTAGGCTCTTAAACGGGACTGATGTTTGTTTTTGAATTTGTGAGGTTCGTTTTTTATCATCCGCGTGTCGTCTCTTCTTTTGCTGCAACCAGTGCCATTAAAACACTACAGTGACCTCTTTGTGATCCAATTTTTTTCCAGAACCTATTCCAGGTTTTTCCCAATGTCCCCTGAATAACCACCTGGCAGGGGGGGGAGAAAAGAGGATCTTTTTCACCATACAAAACCAATGAATCCTAAAAAAAATTACTTATTTTATGATTTCTCTTGACAATATTGAATAAAATAAAACACAATAACTTGAGAAACTTAAATGTCTCAAAGAATTTGGTTTCACCGATACTGTTATCCAACCCAGTGTCTGATATCAGCGTCTTTGTTTTCAATCGCCCCATTTCACACAGTCACTATTGACCCCCCCCCCCCCTAAAAAATTCCATCTGATAAACAGAAAGGTTGGCTGCGAGTGTGTGCCTGTAGGGAGGAATGGGTTTCAAAAGGACTAATGTATTATTTCACTGTGCACCGGTGTTGGGGCGGAAGAGGGCCGCGCTCTTCATCTGAATGCGACTCATGTGCCATTTGCTGTGTAAGTGGACGGCTACACTGTTTACATGGGAAGGCTGGCGACTTGCTCGCTGCCAGCAGGCCGCCGTCACATTTGAAGATTAAACCAGATTAAACGCAACAAATGAAAAGGTGCAAGACAAGGATCTAATGTGAGATAAAATCTTCCATTCGCCCGATGCTGTGGAAGCACGCTGTTTTCCCTGTGTCAATCATGTGAAGAAGGAAGTGTGACAGACAGTTGGGAAATCATTCATTATTCACAGTGGCGCTGGAGGGGAGGGACGACATCGGAGGAGGGTGCTGGGAAAGCGGAGGGTGGGGGTTAAACTGGGAGCTCCCTCCTGGACCAATAGCAGCTGGGAAGGGGTGGTTCTAATCCCGATGACTGACATGTTATTGAGTCTGGAGCAGACATGGTAAACAAGTCCTCTCTTGAGAGGGCATTTGGGAGGGGGGGAGCTGTTTCCATAGCGATTAAGCACAGCTTTTCCACGGATTCGGAGAAACCATAAGTTAACGGGAAAACCTTTAACAAATGCACTCAACATGACTCATTAACATGATACTTGTGAACTGCATTGACCATTAAGTGTAAAGTTGTGGGGGGGGGGTTGCAGCATGTAATAGATCAAGTGTGATTTGAGAGACCAGTGTTTATGCACATAAACACTGATGCTTTGGCAGAGAAAAGGGTTAACGGGGGAGCTGAACATGAAGTGCGTCTATCGTGTTAGAACATGATTAAATTTACCGCAACGTCACCTCTAAATATTCGGTCCGGACACGGCGGTGGAGATTCCCCGCGCTGTGTCACAGCTGGGCTACTGACGCTGAGAGCAGTAGCAGGCAGGTGAGCAGACTTCAGCTGGCCCATGAAGGGGCTTCTGCAGCTCAGATCGTAGGCTGAACGCCCAGCTCACTAAGCTCCATCAGGCCACATCCTCATCCGGCAACTCGATCCTCTCTGGGAGCCCCCAGCGGATCACTCCAGACACTTGTTTAAACCACATCAACCCAGACAGCCAGAGAAAGGATGCTTCCTCCACTCAGGGCCAAAAGAAAACCACATCAGAGATTCCAGCGATGCGTTACTGCAGCATCGATACCGCCTCAAGCGCAGGGATGGGCTGAAGCGGTGTTTTCCACCTTTACGTGCGTGCTGGGAAAGCTGAGTGTTTTGCTGATCAGAGGGATTTTTTTTTTTAAGAACATCAACATATCTTCTCGTGCAGACAGCTGGTGCAGGAAGGCTTGACTAAATCTTTGTTTTGCACACAAATGCGTATGTGTGTGTATGTGCATGTGTATGTGTGTGTGTGCGTGTGCATGTGCACGCCAGCCAATCGCTCCCTGTCCCAGTATTTCTGTGTCTCTTCCACTCCCATGCCCACTAAAGACCAGCAATGTGTTTTTCGCACAACTATGTGCTGGTCTGTGTGTTCAGGCATGCGTGGCATTTCCCCTCAGTTGTATTCAGTCACAACAACAACCACACACCCGCACAACCCTTCCTTGTAGCCTCAGGCCTCAGCTTACTCATTAGTTGCTCCTGTGTTGTTGTTGAACAGGTACAGATGGCCAAAGTAAGGAGTGTGCGTGCGTGCGTCTTCATATATCAGATCCCACACAAAGTCACAGGTTAAAAATATTCTTCTTTTTATTTGGTCTCCCAGGCTGTTTATAGAAATGTATAGTGGATATATTTATTTTCACCTATAATATCCCAATCGTGATAAGCAGTGAAAACATTGTGGTGTTATTTTACAGCCAAACTGCCCAAAACTCCCTACAAACAGAACAGAAACTAAAAAAAGTAACCCTAACCCACACTAAAAGTAGTCATTTGTTGCTGAAATGGCAAAATTATAAGTATTATAATAATATAATTTGCTTCTTCAGAGAACGCAACACGCTTGACAGATGTTATCTAAAAACAGAGCTTTGCTTCATTTACAGGAGAGGACCATTTAACTCCACTTAAGTGCCACATCTAAATTTAAATATTACAAGGACACCTGTTCTGTGACCTGACCTGCTGGATGCTGCTGACATCGACAACTATTTTCAAATGCTGATTTTGTCTTTAGAAAGAAAAGGATCAGCATCGATCTCCTTGAGGCCAGTTTGATGCTTTTGCCTCTCGTCTGAGCTAAATAATGACATTCACCGAAGTCTCCATGTCAGTCGCAGACACCAAAGGTGACATTCAGCATAGCTGGGCAATATCTTAAAATAGACGTAAGCATGGGGAAAAACAACTGGTGGAAACTCACCTTTTTTTTTTGCTCATGCCACCTAACATGGTTCTTTTCGTAGATGGTGGCTACTAAAAATAGTCGGCTTCTGAGATATGTTTTGGCGAAAAAAGTTATTGCATTAGCAGCTGGGTGACTGGTTTGGGTTCAAGAAAGCAAAAAGAAATCAAAGCAAATGCATAGTTAGTCGTGTGAAGTGTGCTTGGCTCCCAAGCAAAGGCAGCATGAGTACGTAACGCTGAGTGAAATATAAAATGAACACCCTTCTGCTTCATTTAGCTCAGGAGGTTGATGTTTAAACACGCAGGCACAGTCTGACTCCTGGCTGAGGTCCATTCGTCCCCTGACAGGCTGAAACCCAGAAACAAACAGGCTCGATTCCCAGCACATTTACACGTCACTGTTAATGTGCCTGTGCAACATTCATCCTCATCAAATGTTTGTGGTTTAAGGGGTTCAAAACTCATCCTGGCCCAACATTTGGCACAATGTCTGGAATCAACATGACGCATTTTTACTTTGAATCAATGTGAAGGACGGGTTATTCCAGATTAAGTGGAACGACACTGAACCCGCCCGGAGTTCAAGGTTAAAACGCTATGGTTTGTAAACACTGAGGAGGAATTTATCCACCTGGGTGATGGCAGGTGATCCGTACGGATAGGTTTAGTAAGATTTTGGTAAAAGGAACGGCTAAGCTGGGAGGCTGACTGCCTCTTATTGCTCCAGCACATCTCCATCTTCAATCTGGGACACACGTCTTGTTTTCTGTAACCTCAGTGGAGCCCGACAGTCCACGAAGCTCCATGCGCTCTTTCATATGTGACATTTGAGTTTGGGGTTTCTTTTCTTCTCCACATAATTTCACTTTCATGGTAAATTTACTGTGCACGCATACAGTCTCCTTATTGTGGGCCTGTTTTCACTCCTTACGATGAAGAAATCGAGGCCTCGGCAGAGACGTTTGTGTCGGGAGCTCAAATCTCTTACAGCAGGACGTGGAGGACTGAGCTGTACAGTATTAGTGTGATGGTCTGTTAGGATGGCTCAGTAAACTCAGTATAAGTTTCAGCCACATCAGAGTTTTGGAGTTTCCCTAAAATGCACAGTGCATGATTTGCTATTGTATTTACTCTCTGTTTGAAGTGCTTCTTGGACATTTAAATGACATAGAAAAAGGCATTTTTGCATCCTGATACAATTAATATCCTTTCAGTGCATCCAAAGGGTGAGCCACATTAGCTTAAAAACAATTCCTGTATTAAAAGTGTTGAGCACCAACAGTTAACAGGGATGGTTTATTGTTGCGTAAATGTAAAAGCTCCAGTTTAATAACAAAACCATTGCAACACATTAAGCAGCGAGCCCAGTATTATTGTTTTAATTATTAGCAAATCAGCTGAAGAGGCTTTGTGTAATAATCGACCCCGAGAAAAAAAACTTTAAAATTGAGGGTTATATCACCTTTACTCACAGTCTCAGCACACAGCAGCTTCTACGTTTGGTGGTAATCAGATTTTACCATGACGCAAATCTACCATTAAATTCTGCGCTCTCTCAAAAAAAATAATAACAGTGCAGTGTTATTGCACAGAGTGGAAGCCATGAGAAAAAGGACTTCAGCGCAGCGTTAAAGCTGCTGCGTATATTAGAGGAAAGGCTCCAGAGAATTGGGCTCAACGCTGGGAGCATAGCAGCTTACATATATGGCCCCCGGAGAGGCCCATGGGTTAAAGGTCAGAGGGTAGGGGCCAGTGATTGGGCCAACTGTTGAAAAGAAAAACAGGTCTTACAGTACTAACAGAATAAGAGGGCATGAGGATGGAGAGGGACAGCTGATGGGTCTGAAACAGTCCCCAGCCCACATTTCCCATTGGCTGCCAGTGACATCATGATTCTACCCCCATATTTCACCTCCTCTCTTCTCAGTGGGTGGAGTTTTCTGTTATCCCCCCCCCCCCCCCCCCCTCCACCGTCTACATGCAACCAAATCAGACCATTTCCCTCTCCATCACGCGCGCCCACACACACACGCACACACACACTTTCACAAGCACACACACGCTCAGGAGTCTGCTTCATTTGCCCCTTTTAGGGACCTCAGCAGCGAGCATGGCCACTCTTGTTCAGGAGGAGGGAAGAGTGAAGCGAAGGAGCAAGAGAACAGAAGAACAAAAGAACTTGTAGACCGCCATGTGCTCACTCACACTCATGTACTACTGAGCACTGACTATAAACAACTGCACGTGTGTGATACTTGTTCAACCAAGTTAGTCCTAAAAATCCATGGAAAGACTTCTTGGTTTTATCCACTTTCTTGCTCAGAAAGCTGCTTGGCAGTTTTGTCAGGTTATAAATATGCGCTGGAACAAAAAGAGAGCCCAATCCATACTTATCCACTTTGTTACAACATACATTTAGCACAGGCATCTGACCCTTTGAAGAAGTCTTAATCATGAGCGATCGATCACGGTGCCAGACATGCTTTGCGTGGCTGAAGAGCCTGGAGGTGAAGCATGAATCGAAGGTGACTAAAGTGCATTTAACCCAATATGAAATGAGGCCTTTCACTGTTGTTCCACACAAAAATGGGTGATTTTTTATTTTGGACACAGCACGGGGAATCTCCACTGGCACATCACTTAATGGTTTCTACTTAATGTATAACAAACAATGCTGGGACAAAACAGTTTTTAGATTGTGTGTGTGTAGGGGGGGAATGGGGGGTAATTCCCAAAACATTGTTTCTGCAACTACTGAGTGAAAATCTGAGCTGTAAAACATTGGGAGTCCAAATGCCAATAATGTGGTGGGAATGGATATAAAAAAACAAATCTTCCTCTAACCACAGGAAGTCCTAATCTCCCCATATACCAAACAGGAGACTTCAAGAAGAAAAACTGCCCATGCTTTCTCCCACAAGCAAACAATGTCTTCCATTCAGAAGGTCTGTGGCAAACCCTCACAGTCAGGGGAGACATAAAGACAGTTTGAAAACACTGGGCCACGTTCCCTCTCCTCTCCAGGCCAGATACAACTTTTTCCTTCCTTCTGAATAAAAGGTAGTGTTGGTTGGGGGAGAGAACCACTTTGCCCCACCCCCACCCCTTCACAAAATATGCCTTTGTCTTTTAGCCTTTATAGACCTCGCGGTGCATAATAGACCGGGCTGCACTGGCATGAGAGCACCAACAGGGGGCTTCTTATTCTGACTTTAGGCTTCAGAAATGATTCAAGCTAATCAATATGAACAGCGACAGTTCCAATGATTCTCCTTCACTCACTGAACCAGCACTGTGCACACAGCAAACCTAAACCCCCAGCATCGTGCATCCATCCTAAAGGTTCACAAACACCACTGTCCTTGCACCTAGTCTGATCTACTGTCTAATTCAGTGCTTGTTTCTCATTACGGCACCGACTTCCTTGCAGGCAAATGACATTGTGTCAACTCTTGATATGCTGAAAATACGGCAGGAGCCTGTCCTATATTTCCTTGACAACGATTACATATTCCTCCTGTCTCCGCATGCAGTCATTTGTTGCAGTTATTTCATAAATGTCTTGTTAGCTGTTATTGGTCTGAAGGCTGCCAAACTGCACATCATAAACTAACAAATGGAAGACCGCGGGCGATATTTACTGTTTCATGTGGAACCACGCCACAGCTCTGGAAGTGACTAAGAATGTAAAGACATCACCCTGCTCATGTAGCAGACTATATCTCTGATCTAAGGATCAAACTGCCCCAAGCGCCACAGGTGATGGTTCACTGTTTGCACCTTCAAATCCTTGAACCTTTGGTAATCTTAACCAAGTGTCATGAACTGGTGTTAAACATTATCTGGCAGAAAATGTGCTCTGAGTTACACATTAAAAACGAGACTGCGATAAGAGGCCGAAGTAAGAAGATGACACACGGCTGCTATAGATCACAGATTTCCTCAAGAATGCACCGAGACAAACATGGATGTGGAAACACTCAACAGTTGGTGCTCCGTCTAAAGACAGCCAGGGGACAAATAGCTGGCTGACAGAAGAAATGGGAGCATGCTGCTCAATCAATGGACCATCAATCTCTCTCTCTCACACACACACACACACACACACACACGCACGAAAGCATATATGCACCCACACAGCAAGAGGGGGTAAAAAGGGGACATATCCTTTAGCTACCACTTGAGAGAGCCATCAAAGTGCTGGCTGCAGAGTTGGGCCTTCTTCTATGGCCACATTTCTAAACATGGCTTTGTCTTGTTTGATTTGAGCCACTATCACTGTGTCCAAACCCCTTTCAGAGGAGCGGGTGTATGTGCATCTGTTACAACACAACAGTTCCCCACTAACTATGTGACTGTTGTCTTACTGACCTGGAAAAAAAGCGACGAAAGGTAGTGCTGAAAATGATTAATTATGATTAATTTAAAAAGCCCTTAACATGATAGTCTATAGCTGCTGGGAGTGGCCTTCACACCACAAGACCTAGGAATGAGTTTTGGTGTCGAAAGACTTTTTGCAGAACTAATTTAGCTTCCACCTCCCACTGTGAGCGGTGATGAGTGGATTAGAGTTTAATATGTGTTTCATTTGACAAAGACAGATGAACAAAGATTTGAAAGCATTGGTTCGTCAGGAAGTCAGCTGCAAAACCTGATAATCCGTTCCTTCCGAGAAGGCTTTACATGCCTACAGGCACACATTCACGCTGCAGGTAGGAAAGGTCGACCAGCCACACCTGAAGCTTGTTATTACTGTGTCAACTGTCCCCGATGGGGTTATTTAAAAAGAAAACAAGAACACGACTGTGACAAAGTATGGAGGTGGCTCCTTGTGAAGTTGTTCACTTGGATTGTGGGACAGGAGGGAGTTGGAGCATACAGGAGGAAACAACTCCAGAGGACGTCCTCGTCTCTCTGAGCAAAGGCGACGGCATGTCCTCCTGTCTGTGCTGTCAGTCTGTGTCAGCTTTCATTACTACAGCAAAACACAGCTAGGAGTGAACGGCTAAAAGTGCCTGCTCCACGATATCATGTGGATGGCAGCACGGACTCTTACAAGTATCATGTTTTCATTATTCAATACAACACATTAAATAAGAATTTACTTCATGGTGTGTTGAATATTTTAAAATGCCCCACTTTTATTAAAAAAACAACCTTTCATCCCATAGCACGGTCTCTTTGCGGTAATTCTGGTTCGGTTTAGTTGAGCCACAAAGGCCCTGTCAACTTATTCACCCACAGCCATACATTATTCGGATAGCATTGTATCGCCAGGGGAAACAGATGAGCGAGTGGAGCAGGCGTGAATGTTCAACCCTTTTCCCCCGACATTAGACCCCTCTGCTGTTCCGGTGTGTATCAAACTGTGCTGCACGCCCCCATTTCCCCAAGGAGACTTGAGGTCAGTGGTAGGGAGGGGGTAGCCACAAGCAGGGGCGTGTGTGAGGGATCAATATACTGTAACCTGGCATGTCACAAGCATATAATATACTGCCACAGAATAGAGTAAGAGACAGACACTCCAGAAGAAATAAAAGATACATATATGTGATACAGCTTTCTGGCAGCTTCTGTGCAATGGCTTCTAAATTTTACCATCAATTACAGAAGGAACCACTGAACTGAACAGTGAAGCCCCATGCAGGATAAAAATATGTTCAAGAAAATGTGTCAATAAAGCATATTCAAAAACATATATGCATATACTGCCTATTCCAATGGAAAATAAATGTGAGAAGAAATGGTAAAGTAATGAGTATGTGTTGGCTGCATGTTAAAGCAACAGCGGAGTGGATTTCACAACATAACAGCATAAAAAAATGTATCTGCAAAAGATTCACACCTCGCAGATAAAAGAGCAATAAGAATCTGTTCTCTAAAACTGAGGAAATGTCGCAGTGCGCCTGACATTCTGAGGAGCGATCCTGTCGCGGCTGCTAAGTGAGCAGCCTCGAGCTTAAGAAGAGCCCAAATTGGGCCTTTATTCCAGACGCCACAACGCCTCAGCAGAGGCATGAAAAAAACACAAACACACAAAGCCCGAGAAGAGGCTAAAGTGTATGTGTGTGGGCCAACCCCCATCTCCTCCTCAGCCTCAAGTCACTTGCGCACACACATAACCAGCTCCACCACAAGCGCCTCCGAGCCGCGTCTCCCCCACCCACACACAGCACACAACCTGACCCGCCTCCCCTCTCGCTCGCACTCCCGCCGTACTTATTCTTCTCTGTCTCTTGCTCCCCCCTTCCCACCCTCATTCATAAAATGGCTGCTTCTCAGCTCCAGCTGCTGGCATGGAATTTAAGGATAAGGGGTCAGGGACAACAATGGGCCAAAGGGGAGAGTCTTGTTTATTCTATATTTCCTCCCCCTTCCATCTCCTTGTGTACCCATTCCCATCAGAGAGTCCAAGATATGTCGCCCTAATCCCCCCTCCTCCTGTATGCCAGCCTAACCCTTCCCTAACCGTCCAAAACAAACCTGATACCCTCACGGCCTGGGAGGGGAAACTGAATCGTGGGCCCGGTGGTGGGGAAGGCAGGCGCAAAGCAGAGAAGTGGGCAGGAACAAGTACTGTCTGGCTCCTCCTCAGAGGCCATCAGGAGGGGAACGGGGACCTTCTCAAGTTCCATCCCTGGATCACAACGTCTGGGTTTCAGCCATTTCACCACATCACACACGCACGCAGACTACAGCATGTGTTTTCCACAATCCAGAAATGTCTGTGTCTTTTTTATGCTTAAAGGTTATGGTGGATACGATGAGCATTTTGAAATTCAAGCTTTAAAGGCAAAAAAGGGAGGGGGGGTCAGATATTTTCTATTGACTGGCTGTGCACCAGAATTCATTCCAGAAACGAATAAATACACAAACGTCAGTTCCTGAGACATTCAGACAACACCACATGGTGCGGTAATAAGTGCGGCCGTGCGTGTATTTGTAGTGTATGCGTGGCGGCGGCGTGCACATCACATGAGGTGATTGAGTGCATAAGCGCCGGTGCATCTGTTCCCCCTCTACACCACTCTGCAGTGTTTTCTGCTGTTAGCAGACAAATTAAAACTCACTCAAGCAATAGCAACCCCCCAATCAGACACACATACACATATACACACACACCCACGCAACAGCCCACCCATCTCCCTCCTCTCTACTCCTGCTGCTGCTGCAGCCTGAACCAGACAAGGAAGGATCGTAAGGGCTGCAGCAAACACCACCTCTGCTTGAGTGAGTTTTAAATTGGGAAGGTGGGGCTGAAGGCCAGGGCTTCTGTGGTGTTACGAGCACATGTGCCACATAAAAGGGCCATGTGTTCCGTTAATGCTAACCACAGAAAAGTACGCAGACGCATGTCGGACGCAGCCAAGTGTCCTTCTGCAAAGGTTCCTTCTGCTTCTGTCCATAGGTATTAAAGGTAGAGTCTCGCTATCACTGGAACTTTGGATTCTCATAAAAGCAGCACTAGCTAACTAGGATGCTACATTTCCCCTGCTCAGCCCACAGGCTTCAGCCCACGCAGGCCACCATCAGCTCACCCACCACCCACCCAGTGTTTCAGTACTGGCCCCACTCCACTCAAACTTTCCACAGATGGGAGCAGAGCTGCATGCGTGGAGCATTCAGTGTCCATGCGTCAGTCACACCGCAGCCCAGGGATCGGAGGCTGAGAGGTGGAGTTGAGGGACGCGGGGGTGGGGTAAATGAACAGCAACATCATACACCATATCTGAGCTGGCAGTGCAAAAGAGGGACAGCAGCAAATGAGTGAAACAACATCCAGGCTGTGCTGCATAGTGTGGTTACGGCTGCTTGGCTATTTATATGTGTCCCTCCTTCAGAGGAGGAAGCCGCTCCTATTGGATTCAGATGTGAGAGGAAGGACAGACAGCAGCCTGATTGAAAGATGGCAGCCTGCCCCCGGTGGACTCTGTGCTGCTGCAGAGTTACTGCGCCATCACTGAGACAAGTCACTTCAGTCCACTATGACAAGAAGAAAGATGAGACTACATTCCCCTTTAGAGTAGACCAGAGGTGGAAAACAAACATCTACAGCATGATTTGTGGCCACGGTAGAGGGAAGAAAATCCCAATAATCTATCATGTTGTACTTTGGCATGTTTTTTGTACTATGAGGTAGATCGGTTCTGGGTCTGTGGAGACTTTCTCTTGGTTATGAACATTGTATTATCTCCGGTCAACCAAGACTGACCTATGGAAGGAGGTTGCTAAGATAGAGATCAGTCTTCTAGACAAGCTAAAGTCGCAGCCCCATCAGATACTTCCCCCCCCACCCGCTTGGCCATGGCACTTGAATGACAATGAGTGCCTGCGAGACGGGGCTAAATGCGTTGTGACCCATGATGACGGATTGCCAGTAGCCGGCCCACAGGGGGTCCACATGTCCATAGATCTGCTACAGGATCGAATGACACATCATCAATTCTGAAGTTTAGCTCTAAGAGATGATGAGGCTGAGACGAAGCGTGGAAGGAGGGGGAGGCCATCCAATGGAAATTTGCTCCAGACTAGATTCTAATTAGGAAACTTATCTGTCTGCCTATCTGGTTAACCCCCCCTTTTTTCCTTCTATGGATAGCGCTTGTATTCCTTATCCAGAGCCACCACTAGATTAACATAGCAGACAATACACAGCTGCTAATCCGGTCATGTGTCTCCATCCTCCCGCTCTAATTCTACAGTGAATAAATACTGATAGGTGACAGTATTTTGAGAAATGACATACTGACCCCTTGATCCAGTGTAACATCAGATATGTCTGGCATGAGATAACTGACTCAAGCACAGACAGCCGAAAACGCCCACACAAACACACACACACAGGAGTCCTATTTGTGGTTGTGGTACGTGAGGTCTGAACAGGAGCCATTGTGGACTGTGCTACCAGGCAGCCGTGCTAACGACTGGGGCCCATTTGCCCTTCAGATACGGTTGGAGTCTGAAAACCGACGTCACCCCACAAACAGCCCCTATGACGTAGGCACATGTGTGTTTTGACCAGGCCTTGAATACACAGGAGTCGGTTTCACAGAGAGGGGGGAATGAAAAAGAGCACGCCACAGCTCCCAAAAAAAGACGTTGAAAGCGATATGAACTCTGACTGGAGCCAGCAAAATAAGTTATCATTAGTATAGAAGACATCACTAATTACGTAATGATATAATCATGTGTGCGCTCTCAAATAACTTGGGGGCATTCCTGGTGCCCACAGTGGGGTCAATGTTTAAAAAATAATGCTGTCTGGTTGTCACACAGCTGCTGGCTTTCAAATTAACTGATACAGATGCTTTATTTTGTCCACTTAAAGGGCCATCGGCATTATTCATACAAACACAGCTTTTGGACTACAATTGTTATTGTGCAAGTTGAAATTCTCTCCTAATTCTTCAGTGTCAGCATTGCATTTTTAATTTGTTCTGGCAGCCGGTTGATAAAAAAGCTCATAATGCGAAGATGTGCATCAATGAATTCTGTCATTTTGACTTTAGATAAACACAAAAAGGTTCCAGACTCCAAGGCACATTGTACTAATCCACGTTTTGCCCCTGCACCCTCCTGGTACTTATTCCGTTGGCTCCACCTGCTCAGGCCACCCGCCACGAGGGAAAGCGGGAGAACGGTCCGGCATTTCACCGGCCTACGTGCTACACGACACAACTGCACACAGAAAGGCAGGGCGAGGGGGCCCACAGAACAGCCCGTCACACTCAATCACAACAGCACACACAGAACTTTGGAAAGCGCAGAGATTGAACCCATTTTCCCCCCATTTTCCTTGTTTTGACGTATTCATTCCAAGTCAGAGTAAAATTTCATGCCACTATTTAGACAAATTAACATTAATTCCATGCGACAAAACAAAACTTGAAACTGTTGTTTAGTGAACAACTGAGGGCCTAATGGACTTATAAGTCATCGCAGAGACTGACCATTACTCTTCTAAGCCTGTTTGACCAGCTGTCTGTCTGCCTGCATCCAGACTGGAAAACACGCACACTCACACTCACACTTAAGAGCAGACGCACAAAATATACCCCATCCTCAAGTCACCCCTCCCTTTGCACCAACCGCCAAAATAGAGCCACATCGACAAGAGCAACCCATGCTTGGCTTCAAACCTTTTCATCATTCATAGGTCACCTAAACTAGTAAGACTCATTAAATTCATATTTCTTGGTATTTCGGCACGGACTCTTCTGGTACTACTTAATCTTCTTGGTTTAGCTTTTACCGTAAGTAATGAGGCTTTTAAGGTCGTTATACTTAAAGTGGCACCATAAAAATAATTGCCTTCATTTATGCATTTTAGTTTGGGGTTCTTTAGTAAGCTAGCAAGCTATGCCTGCTAAGGACGTGCGTCTGTGCCCCTGCCAAAACAATGCTTCAGTTATGAGTTTATAGGTGGGTGCTGCTGTGCCCCCAGCTATGTTTTGAAACTTTAATGATATGCTTGACTATGATCATTCTTGTTACATACACACATTGCATATGCCTGTGAAACAAGATTTATACATATATGCATAAGTGTTTTTTATATGAACAATTTCATTAAAACAATTTTTTGGAGTTTGTTGGACCTTCCCTGTCAATGACCTATCTCTGCCCTGCTCTGCCTCCGCCCCAGGCCTATATTTTCTACGGTTGTAACCAGAGAGTGCCGAGAGATGAATGGCTACGCTAACCATCTTTGATAGCTCAGGGATCTGCCTATGTGCTAGATAGGGGTCAATTTCAACTCAGGTCTATGTGTAAATGTTCTTGCAAACACATTAACAAACCAGCTGCCGAATCTGAACCGCATTTGATGGGCAATTCATCCCTATCCTTCTAATGCAGCCCTTAACACCACTTTGTCACATGAGCGCATGGTGGTGTCTAGTCTTGCACTTCTTATCCTGAGACATGAGCCACCCGTCAGCAATCGGCTGTGCAGAGACTTTGTCTTACATGAGTCTTTACCTTCCTTCGCCACATTACCATACTAGGTGAACTGTGAAGAGGTCACGCAGGATGCATGGAAAGGTACATTAAACACCTGCGCTAAAGCAGCCACAGGTGTTCCGCCATTACGCACCTCCACATATCTGGGAGATCCGTCATCTTCAACATTAACACCAAGTAGGTGAGCGATGCCGGCAACGACTGCCTGCATGCGTTGTTGTGCAGCAGTGCTGTATCATTATGGCACCTTTCTCCAGAGGGTACCTCTAATCCAATTACTGATTTAAACAAGGGGAAGCCTAGCCTCAGTTTTCAATGAGAACAGAAAGGCCTCTTGTCAACCCTGCAGGGACTTCAAAGGGCTCAGCAGTCTCAATATTTTCAGAAATTTGCAGAATTCAACACACTTGATTATGCCTGACCTTCTAGAAGACCCGATTTACCTACCAAACACTTCAACGTGGAGTGTGAGGCATGTGAAGGAGAGAGAAATGAATGCCAGGTAACATATTTACAGAGGAAATAGCAGAAAGGCAGACAAGCTGGTCCTGACTAAAGTTAAAGTCAATAATTAAGCAGAGGACACCAAATGGTAGAAAACTCATTTTAAAAAAAACAAAAAACAAGATGCCATATATCTAGGGCAAAGCAAGAGTGTGGGCTAATAGCTTGAGAGCAACATTAGCTATACAGTCAGACAATTTCAGGGCACAACTGTACAGATTTCAGATAAGCCCACACACTATGCCAGATACACTAAACTGGAAGCAGTCCAAATGTAGTGAAACACAACAATAGCAAAGGCTTTGGAAAAATGGGTCTGTTCCATTTCCAGGAGGAATATCACAGATGACAGAGCATGCCTGTACAGATTGAGCGTGTCCGTGTGCTTATTTGACGTGACCTTTTACAGTACTGTTCTGTAATACCACCCAAACGGAGAAAAAGCCCAACATAATAAATGTGACGTCACTAGCTAATCGCTCTTAAACGGAATAAGGATAGGAATTTTCTAAAAATACCCTGATTTTCTGGGTCTTAAGAGGCTAAACGCTGCATTCCTGAGAAGATGAGCCGAGCACAAGTGACGTTTCAGTGGATCATTTACCATCATGCATTCTTTATTTAAGCCGGGTCCCTCTCTTGCCTCAGATAACCCCTGCGTGCACTATCAAGGAGGATGGGATCAATATGAAAAGAATAATGGCTGGTACTAATCAGAAGCTGCTACACCGAAGATTCTCACCGGTTGAGTTCACAAAGCCCCACAATGGCCTAGTGTCTACAAAGAAAACTTTTTCAATAGCTCACATTTTACCCTGGCTCTGCTACCACAGGCCCGAACGAGCTGCTTGTGAGGAAAACGTTTTTACAGGGCGGGGGTTTATGTGGGTTTTTTTTTGGTTTAACATTATATAAAGGCCCTGGTGTTATCCTTTGGAAACTGTGGAATTGAACGGTACTGTCAGTAAAGACGGTAGACTTTTAGATAATCCTAGTCAGGCTTTTTTATTTATGATCCCATTCAAGCAGGGCAATCGTGCCCACAAGCTGAGGGTTAGGTCTTCCAGTTCAACAACCGTTTAGGTGAAGATCAATAGGAAGATAAGGAAGTGGAATAATCCAAGAGGGGAAAAAAATGTAGGAGACATTGTATAGAATGGAAGTACTCTGCAGCACAGAGCCGGCATAGAGTTTACCAGACAAAGAAAGTGATGAGGAAACAAAAGGCATTCTTCCAGTTTTCCCAGTAAGGGTCAGACAGTGAAAAGAACAGCTCCCACCACATGCTGTGTCCAACAAAATCATTTAAAGCAAAGCACTGTCTGTCACACAAGCTTAAATGGAGGCATATACCCAACATTTAGAACAAGAGCCAATTTCATGAGGCAGACATGACATCACCGAGGGAATAATAAGCAACGCTGTGACAATATGCAAGACACAGTAGGCCCGAGTCAATAAGAATTGGGTTATTTTCCAGGTCCTTCACATGCAGACAGTTATCGCTGGCATCATTTTCATTTTTCTGCTGTTATTTCTCTCGTACCCTCCACCACACTGGAATCAGGTCACCCTGGCTCAAGTGGTGAAAACCTACGAGGCATAAAAAAAACCATCCTCGAGCTAAAGAAACCTGCAAATGCTGGCAGCAAAAGAAGGAGCTGAAACGAGCTCATCTCAGTTCTTTTTTTAATCTTAGTTTATTAAGTCTCAATGAGGATAATCCCTGACATGTTCACAAGCCATCTTGTTCGTTTATTTAAAAATTGGTACAGTAAAACTATCTATGAGAAAACTGGAACTCAATCACACTGGCACGGTTTGGATCACTTTCAAAATATGAACATATGCCCTTTAGTAATCTATCACACAGCAGGATAGGTGGTCTTGGCTAATGTTCAGGACCAAATTAACCAGTAAAAAGTAAGCAAACACATCCCCTTTTGCTCTCGAAGTTACAATTTCCCCCCTCTTAATGTACGCTAATGCACAGGTGCACATCAACCACCAGAGAGAAGGAATTCAATACAAGCCCTGGATCCAAGAACCCCAAAGCCTAAATATATATTATATAGAATGTTTAGGGCTTTTCAGGCCCTTTTTATATCTGCTAAAATACTCCACCGGCCTTTAAATTGTTTACCTAAAACGCCTCGTTATTTGCCTGTTGGCACAGCAAAAACAAACAACGGCTTTTGTGCTCCAAGTATTTCTGTTGGTTGACCAAACACAAAATGGCCCTAAGCCAAAGTCTAAGCAATTAAAAACATATATGCTACAAAGGACGGCAAAAGTGGGGAGGGGGACCAGAAATGTTCGCCTCTCTTTCCACACAGCTGGCGGATTCAGCTGTCGGTCTTCTGGATGATTGCCAAGAGCAAAGGGGGCTCCGGTCTGCCACCCAGATTCACGGATGGATCTCATTGAATCTTGTATACCTAACAAATAGCGTCACATGCTGCAATTAAGGACACAGACTCGGACATCACGAGAGGACAACAGATGCAACTAGAAAAATACACATGCTCGGTAATCTCTGCTGCAATTCTTATTTTAAAAAATATGGAGGTCACACTCGAACAGAAATAAATTACTGAGGGTTCGCAGAGGGGACAGGGGGAGATCCAGACTTCGAAAAGGAAACAATGAGGCGCATGAGTATCGCTCGTCTGGGATCAAAGATGCGTTCAATCAAAAAAACACAAGCCTTTATTTTGAGGAAGGATGGAACAGACATTAGATAGGGAAGGATGCCAAGCAATTAGCTGGAAAACTCACTAGCTCAACAGTCACAGTCTGGAAGTATTTTAATAAGCTGGAAACTATTTCCAAAATGGTTGACAGTTCTGATTCCGTCTGGAGACAAAGGCCCGCTTTGTAAAAGCAGAATGTGTATTTTTCTTCCCTGATCAAGTTTGCTGCCAAGCGGCAGGCGAAAGGCGACAGAAACAAGAGCAGACCCCGTTGTTTCTTTAGGCGCCACCTCCCCCGTGACCTACTCCACCTCCTAACGCACACAAACATGGCCCCTCTCGACCGCAGCGGCGGGCATGAGCGACCCGCTTCATTGAGCTGAACCAGAAAAGTGCTGCCCTGTTGAGCATCCCTACGGAGGCCCTTTGGCAATATCCTGAACCAATTTACAGTTGGAGAGCCCTAATTTGGGCATTTCGGAGGGGAAGCAGTTACATAAGAAAATCATCAAAACCACCAGAGATTCCTGGAACGGGTGTGTCAGCTGACACACAAAAAGAAGAAAGGAGAGTGAATGAAAGGATGTAGACTAACACACCCCAGGCACAATGCCCTGTTTACCCATTACTGTTGGGTTTAGAGCTTCACCAAGTAGCTTCTTCAGTCACTCAAACACACAAGTGCACAAACCCTTATCGAAAAAGACGAACAAATCGTAGCAGTGACATTTTTGATCACTGATGTGGAGTCGGACTTGTGCCTTCGCTGTGGCTCAAAGGCCTGTTAATGCTGTGGCCATATGGGAAGCAAACTTTGTTTGATCTTGACTTGGTCAGGAGATCCCCATGTCCATGTATGACTTCACCACTAGGTGGGGATTTGTGAACCTCCACCTTTCTTTTGTTCTTTTCTTTCTCTTCATCCAGGAGTTTCCCTCCCTGATGGCACGTGACCCACCCCGCTCACACTCACTTCATAAATCAGGAAGGTTTTGTCTCCGCCGGAGCAGTTTTAGAGTCCAACGTGCTGCTTTTCTTTACTGTGCCCCGTGAGGCTGCTTCCTCTCACCGCAGTGGAGCCAAGAGTTTAAACACATGCTTGTGTGAAGCATTATATGACACCCACAGGCACAAAAGGAAATATCAAATGCAGAGGTGCCTGTCTCCATGGCAGCACTCAAAAGAGTAGTTGGCAGAGCATGCATGCATGCAAGGAAACAGTAAATTGACCTCTATTTTAATAGTTTAAGTTGTGATTTTAGTTTAATCTAAGGGAAAGTGTTCAAGACTCAAAACAGGTTCCCCCCAAAAAATGGAAAGATAAAGGCTAAAAATGGTGGCGGGAAAAAGCCACAGGCTCAAACACATCCCTGGTGGTCTCAAATGTTTCCTCCGTTTAGACGAAATGCTTGTGTAATTATGCTGACAGCTTTAAGCTTTCACTTAATTAAAACACCGTCCAATGTACCACAAGTAAGGCTGGAGAAGATAACCGCAATACCACAGTCAAGAGACATCGGCATTACCGCATCACAGCAAAAAACAAATTATTTGTAGATCCGAGGGCTTGCATTATCTAAAAATAAAGTGTGATACACACTCAAACGAAAATAGTGTTGAACAGAAGCCAGCAAGACACATGAAGTTAAGTAACTCCTGGTGTAAGTTAGCAGTTAGCACTTAGCCCAAGCAAATTGTACTTGTTATGCTAGAGCGAAAGTCAAAGATTCTGGAGCGGGGCTCCGGGGCTGTTACTGTCCTCCAGGGCCTCTGGGCAGCTGCACGGCCCGGCAGGAAGAGTCTGTCCACAGCTGTTTGGAAAGAAGGAATTTCAGGCTTCAGTGGCAACAAGGAGCATGGTGGGTAGCCCACGACCCACACACAGTAACCGCTATCCCACAGGAATAAGAAGCTTTGTCACAAGAGTACGAAAATATCAGTACCACACCACTGCTGACCACAAGGTGTAAAAACTTTAAGAGCATTCCAGGTTTGTGATTCTATTTAGTGCCGTGGCCCCTTAAACATGGGGGGGTGCTGTTTTTATGACAAGGAGGTAGAGAATGCTAATAACACCAAGGCTACTGAGGGCAGGAAGGAGTCTCGCATTTCCAACTGTTCTTCAATGAGCCAGTCGCGGCACTGGTGCCAACACAGTGGCTCCCATTCTGACTCAGCCTGACGTACGCCGGGGCTGCCCTTCAGCACAGACAGGGGGAGAAGTTCACATTGTCAGCTTCAATCCATGAAAATTCAAAGTTGTTCCAGAGCTCTCATCGCTACAGCTACTTGCGCTTGAAGATGAGTTATGGTTCCTGCCACGCTAATGCTGCAAGTGCACAGACTTTTCCACACCTCTGCAGCGAAAGCCCGTCTGTTTTATTCTTTCCTCACCCCATAAAATTGGCAATACTCAGTGTGGCTGTCACAAATGAGTTGAGACCAGGCTTTGGACATACTTGGGCACATTTCAGTTATTGCAGCAATTTTGTCCAAATGAATCAAAAATCACGTTTGCTCTTCAGGATTGTGTAACAGTCCATTTAAACCACTTTGATTAGATTTGTTTACAATGTGGTGATGAAAGACTGCATGAAATCTGATGTTCTGCTGTACGTAGTCACTATAAAGCACAAAGGTTTTGGGTTCAATTCTGGGTTTCCTCCCTCCAATCGGTTGTATCCGCAACCTCTCCAGGAAGAATTTTTGCCTCTGACGCCCTGTTCAGAAATAAGCAGCAGTTAACAGAAGATGGACGGACTCACTGCATATTTCAAGTATTTCACTCACATCACGTGTTGAAACTATGTGGACACACCACTTGCGTATGTGTACGTCTGTCAGTAAGTGGAAGCATATGGGCACGCATGTGCAACTGTTATACAAACTTTTAACATGTGTTTGTGGTTGTTCGCTATGTAAGGGATGGCAATTCTCTAAGAGAGACTGCAACTTAAGTGTGCGCGAGAAACAGAGCATTTAACTGGAGGGGGGAGAAAAATCAGGGAAGAAAGTGGTCAAATCTAAAGAAAAATCTAATGATCAACATTTGCTTCAATTATCCAGTTGTGTAGCACAGTGCAGACGGCCTCTGGGCCTCGACCGCCGGCTCAGGCACCTAATGATGCTAAAGGAAACAAAATTTGCCACCTGTTTGAAAAATACCTACTAAGAGCACAAGTAAGTGAGAAAAATCCACCACTTGCATACGTTTAAGCAACAGGGCGGTGTTTGTCGGTGCAGATAAATTGCTTGCGCACACACAGTAAAAACATTAACAATACAATGCAAATGACTCACATATGATCGTGTCTGCACTTTAAAAACACGCCAGGGCCTCTTGATGAAAAATGCTCTCACGCTGCTGTGAGGGCTAACCCAATGTTGATAAAAATGCGGAAAATATTAAAAGCATGTGTGGAATGCAAATGTTTTGAAACTGCCTGTAATATTTTGATCTGTTTTTTTAGGTGTTTTTTTTAACTGGAAGATGGGAACAGCAAAAAGAAATGGTTGCTCTGAAGACAAATATTTCAAACAGGCATGAAAAGAATCCTAGTTTTGAAAGAAGACCCTTTCTGTGCTGTGACATTGGGTTTTTATATCTTTACAAAAAGAAAAAAGAATCCCATATCTTAAAAGATTGTTTTCCTTTAACACCTGTTTTGTATTTACTTCATGAAGAGAACATTGGGTTTTAACATAACTGTAAATTTTCCAATCTCTGCCATGGTTTTAACTTAAAAGTTGAACAGTACAAGTTGTGTAAAAGAAGAAGCCCATAAGAAGACATGGTGAAGTGATATGCTTCATGCTGTATTAGCTCACTTTCACCACTAGCTACAAGCTACTTTGGATTGGGCTGAGATAAATTAGGTTGAGACAGATTAGCTGAAAGTTTTGACTTTCAAACTAAAACACATACTGTATACTCTTTAATCTGTTTGATACGCATGTGCAAGGATGGCCATAACTACAGCGTGACTGGCTTTATCCAAGATAAATAACACAATCTACTAATTTGTGTCAATGACATAGTTAGCTAGCGGCTGGCAAAAGAAAAAAAAGTTAAAGCAGAAGTTCCTGTAAAAGGTTTTCCTTAAATTGTACCCCTGCTGTCATTAGCCCACACAGCGGAAGACGGGAAAAGAAAACAACGGGGAGATAATACCATATATTATCCAGTGAGGTAGCTGGAATGCAAAAACAAGTCTTTTACAAGCGCGTACATGCCTTCCTTGGAAGAGGACTAACAGTTACACATATCGCAGGACGGTGTCTCATTGCTGGCAAGAGCACAGACAAACACCACACCGCGACATGTCGAGCCTTTATTTTTCCACTGGATTATGATGGGATGGTGAGTTTCATCTTAGTCACCGACAGAAAACGCAGCCTTTTCAAGACAAGCTTTTCGATAAACAAAAGAAAGTCAGAGTTCAGAGGCCCTGCCCGGGGGGGAGGGCTACAGTGAAAGAAGGGGAATTATCAAATATGAATGAGAATGAGCAGCGTTAACATGCAAGCTCCGGGCTAGTGTTTGTCATCGTTATCAGGCAGACGGGCAAGGAGAGGTGATTCCTGCCACACACTCAAGTGCAAACAAGACCCACAGGCCTTGTCTGTGTAATTGAAATACTAATGGGAGTGGTGGTGGTGGTGGTGGTGTTGGGGGGGGGGGGGGGGGGGGGGGGTCGGACGAAAGGGGACAAGTCCAGCCGTGGCCATGAAACGGACCTGCTTGGTAATTATCAACAAATGCACTCCCATCAGACACAAGAAGACAGAGTAGATGAAAGGGGGCACTAATTCCCCACCTCCATCGCCCTCCCCAGTTTGTGGATGTATTGTGCCGACCACAGGGGTCAGGGGAGGCAGTCAAACCAGAAAACTGTGAGCTATGAACATCGCAACATAAGCTAACACAGCAGATCATTTACCAGGAAACGTAACAGATGCTGTAAGAAATAGATACATGTGCACAAAAATGGGCGACTTGGGGCCACCAGATCAAACCAAGCGCTGGGTCTGCTGGCTGCAGGCCCACAAGTAGAACCTCGTCGACCTGCCAAAATCATGCTAATGTGTATTCAAGTGTTTGTTTTTCACATCAGTTTTTTCAGGTAATGCACAGAATGTAAAATAGAACAAAGTGGTGATGCGTCCCTCATCCTAATTTTATGGAAAAATGCAGGAAACTGAAATTTCTTCCTGCGCTGGGGCAAGGTACGAAGCTTAACCTGACTGAATGCATTGCCTTTTCTCCCTTGAGGGACTTCATGAGGTTACGATTTTTACTTAAAAATCAGTGGAATTCAGCTTGCAGCGCGTTAAAGGATACGCATGCTGGCGTTTGCATACATTTGCTATAAAACTCAGATAGTTTTAGCCTCGCGCGCCCTTTAACAACATGGTGCAAGCCTTGCCTAATCTCTCCTCTGATCTCATTACGGGTCATCGCTATATTGTCATCCAGGGTCCTTTGGGGATACAACGATAAAATTATATACTCTGCGGCAAATCCACAATAATCTTTAATGCTCTGTGAGTTTAAAGCCAGTTTGGCAAGTGGTGTCGAATAAGGACAGTGGCAGCTCAAAGGTAGAACTGCAGCAACCGGGGGCTCCAGAGACCTCTATATTTATATACAGGGTAACATGGGGGTGTCTGACTGCTGTGCGGCGGAGTACAGCTGTGGCATTTCTCCAATCGCAGGCTGCGGTCTGCTGCGGCCAACGGTGAGGTAACTCTGGATGGCCCCGGCAGCATGTCATCACTTTGTAAGTCATCATGAATAAAGCAGCTTTTGCCACAGCCGCTGCGGGAAAAAGAAACCCGGAGCTCACTGGCGACGCTTCACATGCCGGCGTATTTCTCTACAAGGGGCCATAACTCAAAGCTGAGCACCATATTTCCTCCTGGGCCACCCTGATGCTGACAAAGCACCAACTGGTGATTGCTGTGTTGGAGTGGCCCATCGAGGGCGCGAGCCAAGGAGCTGCCGCTCTGCCAAGAGAGCCGTGCCAAGAGGGCTGGAGAAGGCGGAGGGGACTCGGCCACCTGTGCCCATTAGACTGTGCGCTGACAACTGCACTGGACCCTGGGAATCACCCAAACAAGCCAAGCAGGGGGACAGCGAACGGGGGTTATTGTCATTTTTTCACTCACTGAGCAAAACCAGTCTAATGGCGTTAGACAAAGTCCAATAAACGGAGACGCTTGACACCATCATATCTTTGCTGGGACTTCATTTAGCTAAAAACTGGCTGGCGGGAAATTCGAAGCCAGGCTTTCGGTGAGGCTGTCATGCTCATCTTTGTAATTCAGGAGACTTGGGTTGGTCACTTTATCTTCTCATCGTACGCATAAGCAAAGAAGGACCAATGGAAAAACACTCCAGGCACGCTGATGCCTGCTGGACATATTTTCCAGACACAACACCTTTACATTACATCACATTTACATTACCTTTACAACCAGACCCGCATCAAGTGACAGTAGGGCAAAAAAGTAGCCGTATATCTAAATGTCTTTTGTGCCCTCGTGTCCGCCCGATAGACAAAACCACTTGTTCACAGAGTGTTAAAACAAAGACACTTCCTATAACCACCCACTCTCGCGGATTGGAATTGTTTTCAAAGAATCGGACACATTTCAGCCGTGTGTGGAGGGAGTGGTGGAGGTAGTAGATCACATTCCTCGCCTCTTTGTCGCGTGCACACACAAAAACGGGAAGAAAACAGAGGAGCAGAGTTTCTGTGACCTCGGTGAACCCGGCTGCCTAGTCTCCTCTCTCTCCCTCTCTCTATCTCTCTCTCTCTCTCTCTCTCTCTGCACAGCTGCTGGTGCATCCTCACCTGTGCACGAATCATTGTCATCTGCTGAATTAACATCAACCCCTTGAATAATTAAAAATTAACTTTATTTATTTTTAAAACATCGTCTCACAAGAAACACTGCGAAACGTCAAGTGAAGGACGCAGCAGGCGCTGAAGGATGAGGAGACGGACACATGGCGTTTGCCCCTCGAGCTTCAGCGATCCTCCTCATCCTTCCTGCTATCTTCGGCCAGAGGGGGGGGGGGGGGGGGGGAGCGGAAGTTATAGTATTCTGATTTATGAATGAGCAGCGAAAGCTCAGGGTGACTCAGGCTGAAGTTTCAGCGCTGCACAACCATGAGGCCGACGGGAAAATCTCGATGATGCTGGAAACCCCACAGCACACGTGAACGCATATGGAGAAAATGTAATGAGGAGCTGGAGCGTGTGCAAGATGAAAAGAAATGTGTGTATGCGCGTGTGTGTGTGCGCACGTGTGTGTCAGTCTCTCAGGACCAGTGCGACACACAAGGCCCTATTTTAGTCGATCAGGTCTATGAGAGGAAAGCTAGAAAAAGAGGCCAATCTGTCAGTGCTTTGAGAGGAGTTCTTTGTAGGCCACAGAGGACACGAGTCGGATAAACTCACAGTGCCGTCGATCAATGGACAATAAGCTCTGCTGTTCATACGTGGACAATCACGCAGTGTAGTCGCAGCGCCGTCACAAATGGACTGACTCGCCATCCACTTGAAATTATGCAATGAGCAGCGCTGACGTTGACATTAACTTCTCAGCAGCGGAGCTGAAACGTGTCTGGAGCCTTGTGCAGACTGTCCGAGCGGAGAAGAGGCTCAAATGTTCGAAGTTTTACGTTTGGGAGGAACGCAAAACAAATGAAAGCAAAAAAGAATTCCATTGCGACGGATCACGCTCGCCACTCCCTCAGCGAGTCTCTCAAAGGCCAAAATGACCAATAAAATCAAGGAGCAGACAGAACGAAAAATATTCATGACCAGTAACAGTTTCCTAACTTGGTTTAAAAGGGTTCAGGTTCAGGGTACGCTGTTAAGACAGCTTCTGTTTCTGGGGATGGACTAACGACGGCAGCTAAATGTGACATTTACGAACGTGACCTAGATGAAAACGTGACGGAAACGTGACGAAGGCTGAGAGAAGGAGGATGGGCGAACAGATGTAGAGAAATGGGACAGAAACTGGCACATTTATGCAAAGAAGCAGGAAACACATCCATCCAGAATTTATAGTAATTATGACACCTTTACTTTTCTGAGAGATGATTGTGCATAAATAAAATAATTACAATATGTGTGTTTATTTGAAGTTTCAAACTAATAAAGATGAGTGAACTTTGGATAATCTCCAAGAATGAATAAGTATTAATCTTGAGCTTCCTGTTTTTCATGTCATAACTATTTGCTATTATATTTACTCAGGCGGTTACGGAACATTTTGGAATCAAACTAGCCGGAGCTTGAAATTCTATATGATTGTAATTAAAGGTCTATGTTGTGGTTAGGAGGAACGTCGATGAGAGCCCTCCAGGTGATTCATTTATGTTTTGATTTTAAAGTTTTTATATTAAATAAGCTGTGTAGCTTATATTGAGGACTTAATTTATTTTAACCCCTAAACTGGCAACAGAAGTTTGCCTTCTGGCTAACACTTGTTTTGAAATTGTTCAACAATTATTCTTGACAGAAATAAGATAAATCAAATGCAATTTCTGTGTGCAATAATGTGGTAAATAGAAATGAAAATACTACAGTTAAGGATGTTAAATGGAATGCCCTGAGAATACAGAAAAACAGTGAGAAGAGAGGTTGGAAGACCGTCGTGAAGGGAACGTTGACACCATAGAATTGTAACTTGGTGGTCTCCCGGAATGCAGAGACCGGAGCAGACAACGTTTGTCTAAGGTTGCCGACAGGGGAGCCTCGGAATTTGTTTGCGTGGACATTAAAGTACGGCTTCATCCGTCTTTCATCTGATAGAAATGGGAGCCTGATCAACATGAGTGCCATCTCACGGCAACACGGCTGACACGCTGCCTACGTAAGCTCTGTGCAAAATGGAGCAGAGCGGGAGGGAGCGGCGCTAGCGTCGGATGTATGGGCACTGAGTCACGGCGCAGAGCGTGCCCCCAGGAAAGCACCAGACTTTCAAGGCAGGAATTTGATCCCCTTTCTTCTCCTGTTCCTATAACCACAGGACTCTGCTAAGCTTCAGAAAAGCCATTCACATTTTAAACGCTTCATCGTATCCGTTACTGGATGATGGACAAAGAAAAACGGCAGATGACAGATGATTAGAAGAAGCCGGGCCACCTTTTGCCCACGACACCGGCACACAAATTCAAAACAGACCTCACCTTCACCACCAGTTCTGCTCTGTTTTTATTAGCAAATAATATCCTGCAGCACGCACTCTGCACACCAGCCTCTGCTTCGAATGACACCCCCCCACCACCACCACACACACCCGCACACACACACACACAGTGACTAAGACTACAAGAATCTTGTTTTATAAAGTTCAAGGCACATTGTGACATGAAGAGTTCGAAATGGAATTTTTTATTACCAAAAGAGATGCTTAGCCAGTTAGCTTGTGCTAACAAGCTCCTGCAACATTTCTTTTTCATTTGCAAAGTAGATCACCCCACATTTTCTGCCCACTGTTACTTTGCAAAAACTTTTGTTGCTTCCGTGACTTTGTTGCTTTGAATTCAAATAAAAATAATAATATTTAAGATGTTGTGAAACTCCGTGATCCTGAGGTTATGTCAGGCTAAAAAAAATTTTGCATACTAAAAATAGGGCCTATCTTTCTACATTCTCTTTTGCTGATGTTCAACACAGGGTCGCCATATTTTTGGCATCCAGGGACGTTTTGTCTGGCTGCTCGAGTCAGCTTAGCCTGCAGTTCGACCTCTGAAAGAGGCTGTTTTCCCTCGTTGCGAAGTCAACTTGGGTCATAGCGTTGAGACCAGAGATATCAAATGGGTCTCTGGCAGCCCGGCAGTAAACATATTAATAAAAGTCTCCCAGGCCACTGGCAAGCTCCTCTGAGTTCAGTACAAGGACACACAGAGCACAAACAGTCTGTGGCATAACAGGTCAGAGGGGTCATCTCATGTCACTTTCATCTTTCCTAAAATCCATCCTGATGGTTTGTCTCCACGCTAGTTTAAACTAAGAATGATCAGACTTAAACATTTAAAGAATAGTGTAGTGTTTTTTAAATCAGGGTAGAAAGGGAAACCAGGAGGTCACAATCTGCTCATGCATGGACTTTCTAGGCAAATGAGGTTTGAACGGCCAAGGCACCTGTGAATGGCGGGCATTTAGTGACACAGAGCAGAGCAGGTCGACTTGGCCCAGCGACTTGAAGCATGCGTCACCCAAGAAGACTCAGTGTTCATCCCAATGACGATTCCAACATGTGGGACACAAATGTCCCACATTTACCAACAAAGACTGCTGATAAAGAACACGTGAGGCTGTTTCCCACCGGCCTACATGGACGCCAGGGGTGAGTGCAGAACACAAGCTCAAGTCATCAAAGACTTTTCCATCAAAACACACACACACACACACACACACACGACAACAGCTGGACTGGATCATCAAGTCAAGCCGACTTCCACATCACCACTGACAAACCCTGAGAATCCGAGCTCACAAAATTTGCCTTTTTCCCCAACCAATTTTTAAAACAAGTGGCTTTAAAATCCTGCAGACTAATTGCGAGACTGGCTACCTCCCTGTTGAGCTACGACGACTAACCTTCCATCGAGCCAGGCGGTGGACGCAGCTGTGCACCCTCGCTCCTCCGCCTAATTTTAAACACCATTTGCCTATCTGGCTTTGGCTCCACTCCAGGGGTCAAATGTCAGTCTGCCTGCAGCAAACACGAAGGGCACTACGGAAACTATTTGAAGCAGGCCGGACGTGTTTTAATCACAGGATCCCCCCCAAAACTAAAAGCAAACAGCGGGTGATGTCAAAAGATCCAAGGCCTGGCCAAACAAGCCAGTTGGCTGTGACCACTGCAGCGCTGAAAGAATGTATCCGCCGAGTAAACAGAGGGGAGATAGCTGACAGCCAGGGCTGTTAACAACCCCCGATAAGCCCTGTAGAAGGCTGAGGTGAAAATGTAGGAGGAAACACCAGCAGACCCACTTACAAGGACGATCAGAGATGAGATCCGGGCCAAGGCCAGGCAAAGCGGAGCATGCTCGGAGAGACGGCAGCCACGAGAAGTGGAAAGCAGCGGCAGGGAAGAGAAGTGGCGACGAAGGCGAGATGGTTTGAAAAACAAGAAGGGGGCAGCGATGGGTATTTTTCACTGCTACGACAGCTGTGCTTTGGTGAGAGTTTGCTGTTGCGGCGCGTATACTTGACATTTGTCTGACATTTCCCCTCAGTTCCCCCCCTCCTCCTGTACAGCCCAGTCAGAGGCTCTCCACATATTACTCAAGGCAACTGAAGCTGTGGTTCCACTGATCAATGACATCCTGATCTAGTTTATCGCATATTAAACACAGTGGTGTCACATGGTACGACAGTGTTATGGGTTAAGGGTGAAAAGCTGGACTACTATCTAGCTACCAGAACCTAAATACACCCTATTGGTCACTTTAGAATAACAAGGTAGCAGGATGAGAAGATGAGTTTTAGAACGTGAGGCAATAGAAGGCCAGAGACTAAAGTAGTGTGCAGCACTCCCTGCTCTTGGAGTGTAATTAAAGAGGAGAGCATGACTTATTGACTAGGAAACCACCGTATGCCCTTGAAGGAACATCTCTACTGGGAAAAAAACAAGGCAATTATGCAGACACAATGGGGGATGGAAAGAGTCTTTATCACAGGAAGGAATCACAACAAACCTTTTATTGAAGGGTGAGAAATTGTACCTGTGCATTAAATTTAGGAAAAAGCCAAGACTTCAAAGCCAGTACAGCTTTCCTCTCCTTTACTGCTATAAGCCCCCACCTAAAGCTTTATCTGCAGCCTTGACACCTCAAGGCCCTCCAGATGAATGCATTCACCCTGACCTCCGCTGGGGCCTCGATGAGAAGAGAACAGGTTCAAACAATACATGTGCTCTGCCTCACAAGCCAAGCGTGAGAACGACAGCGTCCCACAATGACAACACGCCGTTTGTTGTGGCGACATGTGACGAGTCGCGCCGTTGTTCACAATGTGGTATTGGGCAAATAAACAGGAATTAAGCTCACTTCCTGCACTGAAGAAAGATATAAATCAGTTTTAATTAAATGAGGAAGACTGCGTGTGTCTCTAGGGCAAACAGAGGCACAACAATGAACAGCCCTACAGTAGCCATTCTATAGAAACAGTCAGACAGTATTTCCACTATTTGTTCTAAGGATTGGCAAGGGTCGTATTTAAAGCTCCCAACCATGGGAGCTGCATGCAGATTTTCAATAGTCAAAGGGCCTTGGAAACATTTTCCCACCATTATTTCACACAGACTTACACACAGCGATTCGTGTGGATATGGCATAGAACAGTAGGGCGCTCAGGCTCCCGCTGGAAGGGGAAGAATATGCAAAATACACAAATCGAGGGAAATGGCGCTCAACGGTTGGCCGAAGTTGCGCCATCGGTATGTCCCTCTCCACGGCACAACTCAACTGTCTCTTCATCTCCTATTATCAGAGCCTGAGGGCCATTCGGTGTCCACAAACACATCAGTGAGGATCTCATTGTGATGCTTTTGTTAAAGGTGGGCCATGAAATTAAAGCGTCCTTGTAAATGTACATTATGTGAGTGTTGCAATTCCCGATTCAGAGAGTGAAGGGTGTTGCTTTTACCTGCTGCCTTGCAGCGCAATCACGTTCAATTTAAATTGGAAATAAGTCTTTTGTGGATCAGGCATACTAAGAGGCTGTCTGTCCCCTTACATGAACCATAGCGCTGACTTCTGCATCCTTCCAAACAAAGGAAATCCCAGAGAGATGGCAAATACTTGCTTTAGAAGTCGACCGTAATTGTAACAAACATTCATAAATATAATGTACAGCACATAAATATAATGACCCTCCTCTGAACTGTTTTTTTTAAAGAAAATGTATGACCCTACTGCTGGGGCTGATGTGAAACAAGGATGACCTTCCCCCGGATTCTTCAATATGCCCCTCTTTCATAAATTGCCGTCCCTAAGGCAAATATTTAACTGACATGGTCCAGACAGGTAGACTAGCTCATTTCTTGGCAGGGCGGCTTTAACCTCCACTGAGTATGCCTTTGTAATACCTGCTGCTCTATACTGCCGCCATCCTTCAGTCCACAAATAGCCTGATCTAAAGACATAATGAACAGAGAGGAAATGTTTGCACTGGCCCATGGACAATCCTGCAGGATGACGGAAATGAATGGAAAAGACTGCGTAGATTCATGGGATTTGTTCGCCAGTGTACAAAGTGCATCATTTCAGACTGTTTGCAAGGCTGGAAACCACCTGCTGAGATCAAAGGTCCCATTTGTTGTAGCTTCACTGCAAAATACTGCAACGTCGTGACCTGTTTTGAAAACGTGTTTTGATAGAAAAGCTGTAAGGTTACCTTTCTGGCAATGGTTAGAGGTCCAACATCGGGCTTCGTGGTTGTCATTGAACGACGTCCTCTGACAAAGAGGCTTATCCTTAACCATTATTCCCGGGCAAACGTTATCGCACTCCTTTGGCTTCTTGTTTAAATTGATGATGTTGTTGAATTCGGCATTCATGATGAGAGACCAGTCCACCGAGTCCAGGTAACAGAGCTCAGAGTTCTTCTCGATCCGCATGGCTCCTCGGGTGATGTTCCTCAGGTTGTACAGACCGATGTCCTTGAGGTTCGGCATCTCGTAGATCACCAGGGCATAGTTGTAGAAGAGGTTGCGGCCTCGGATGACGGTCAGGCTGGGGAAAAGTGTGCTGAGACTGTCCAGGCCCGAGACACGAAACAGCAGCAGGTACTCAGTGATGACGGTCAGCTTCGGAAAGCTAAGAGAGCGGAAGAGCTCCTGGTTAATGTTCTTGGTCTTGTCGTTCATGAGGAGGATCTGCAGGAAGCCCTCCACCACCGTACAGTTCTCCAGCCGGTTTAACTCACTGATATCGTTTCGGATGTCGAAGCCCGGACTACAAACTAGGTGAAAAACAAAGAGAAAGACGATTGGTTTTTGCTCACAGGTTATTCTTAGCTGTACATAGAATCATTAATGATCACACAGAGAACATTGAGAATATTGATAGGATTGGGAAGAAGTTTACTTGGAGGCATCAAGACATTGTGCTAAAATCAGCCGAGAAAGCAGGCAAAATAAGACCACACTTAAAGGTTGCACGGATGATCGGATGAACGTGTATAAGCCGGTGGTTGTAACACACTAATGCTACATATAGATTAGCATGCCGATTACTACTGCCAAAGATTTCAATTACATCATAATAAGCTTCTATAAGGGTATAATCCTGTTAGCCAAGATGTGGAGGCTTCTATTCAGCTGGCAACGCAAGCTATTCCCAACAACAGGCCGCTTTTATACGGATAACAGAAAACAAAACCTGTTTCCATCCATCCATCCCTCCATCCATCCATCCATCATCATCCATCCATCATCATCCATCCATCCATCCATCCATCCGCTAATTCATCTGTCAAACAGAATAACTAATATCCCAGTAAATAATGGCTGATGAATAAATCAGACATTCTTCTGCAGAGGAAATAAACCTGACTGGAATGTTCGGAAGCCATAAAGACGTCATTTATTAGTGATGACATTTACTCTCTTTCTAATCATGTCTATCAATTAACACACCTCCGAGTTGGCACCAGACGATGTTCTCAGGGTCCTTTGTAAATATAAACCCATAAAGATATGTGGAAAATGTCACTACAGTCTGTTATTATACATATCATAATGGTGGATATGTAGTAATTACTAAATAAAAGTATCAGGGAAAATATGCTCTTTTTAAAGCTAATTTTTAAGAAATTTCAGCCACCAATAATAAGTAAACTTAAAATTATTTCTCAGATCCATTTCTAAAGTTGTACTTTGCTTGTTTTCAGTAGGGCTACTTAGTATTTAACTCCTACTGCTATTTTAATACATCGGTATTTTTAAATCCAGATTTTCTCATTAACCTGTTCCCCGGTATTTACAAATACAGTCCGGCAACCGCAAGCTCAGTAGGATTTACAGTCAAAACTCCCCCCTAAAATGTCTTAACTTGCATACTTGTAAGCTAACAATTGCTAAGGCGGCGCATGATTTTGAACTTTGTGAGAGCAAACTGAAGGTTCAGAGTTGTAAACACCTCAGTATATGAGCTCCTTGGTTAAACCTGTTATGTTCTTACGGAGGCTTAGCACGCCATCGCAGTCGACAGGAATGTCACACTATACCTGTCCGATCGCACAAACAGAAAGGTTTTCAAAAAGGCACTTTGATCCCAGCCATAGCTGCCAATTATGGCCGATGGAAGGGCTCGCGATTCTAGTCCTAATGTAAACACGCTGGCAGCAGGCTGTCTCGCTTAAATGGCAAAAAGTCATAAAAGAAATCTGTCTTTGCTCCGTACGTTCTCCAAGTAAATTAACTCCACTCCTGCACAGGCCATGTTTGATGTTCTTTGTTCAAGCCGTTTTCCCCCTAAAATAGAAGTGGCATTGTCTACTGGGATGAATGAGCTATATTTGCTCCTGTCAGGGTGTTTCACTTCTCTAAATTTAGAATGGCATTGAACGCTTCAGTCGAAAAGAGTATTTGCTTGCTCCAATCGACAACGATGCCCCTGGGCTCCACTTGTGAGCCATCGAACTGCATGTCTCCTTTGTTTCATTGAGAATTTTCTTCCAGCTTCTCCAGCAGCCGGAGGAGAGGGGGAGGAGGGGGCGGAGCCACTCAAATACAAAGACTAATTTGTTTGTTAGCAAAGAGAAACTCTCGGCCCCACTTCCTGATGAGGGCATTAATAAAATCAGGAGGCATCTGGACACAGAAGTGTGTGTGTGTGGGGGGTGCAGATGAGAGATAGTGATTGTGCCAGGCGTCGCTTCACGTCGGAAGCGCACAAAAGCAGAATTGAACATGTGTTTTATGCAGCGCTGATTGTCTCGGGTGGTTTAAACTGGCCCATCTCTCTGTTTCAGAACAAAAGGAGCGAGAGAAATGAATAAAACAACCCAATTCCCTTGTCCAGCGCTCATTAGGCATGTTAAGAAGCAGGAATTCCAATCATTTTCCCGGGAAGAGCACTGGCTGGATGCAGCCTCTCACTAAGCCTCCAGGCATCTCCGCTTCTTGCCAGTCGGAGCGTTCGGCCAAAAACACGTCAGTGCGCTTCTGACATCTCAACTTAGGTTTGCTCTTCTACCAAAACAAGGAGGAAGAAATTAATAAAGCCCAGACAACAAGGACTCAGATGCAAAAGAGGTATTTTAGCAGAGTCGGCAGCCAGATGCATGTGCCTGCGTGCACGTGGGAAGTCTCCCCCCCTCCCCCCTTGCTCTTCACACTGCTGAGTAAACAGGCATATCTCCACAGTGTAAGGGGATCCATCCGCTGGTGTTTATGATTGATAAACCCTGCCCCGGCACTCCATGGAAATATCTTCACACAAAAAAACATGCACCTGCCCGTGCACGCTAAAACTTGACACTGGACCCCCACCCCCACCCCCCTCGCTGGACTGTCAAATTAAAACCAAGATGAATGGCCCCTGTTTATATTGCCTTCACACAGAGTCGGAATCGGTAAGCATATCCGGTATGTAAATAAACGTAATCTGGGCCCGAGCTTACGGGAACATGAGATGGAAATCTGCACGCTCGGACCACATGCCTCCGTGTTTATCAGAAGGCCTCAGACCGAGCATTGTGGGAAAGCACATAATTGTATCCTTTTCCCGAACACGCAGCTGTAAACCCCAGGAAGGTTATTAGGAAGATTCCTCTGCAGGGTTGAAGAGGTCCCACATGAATCAACAATAACCAATGTGGCCGTCTTATTTTTAGTAACGTTACTATTCAATTAGTAGAGTTAATCAGGCTGCTAATACAAAGTCAAACAGTGCGGTCCACTTCTAGCTGTATATATTTAAATATGTTGCCAAATTGCCTTGTAAAATGTGGCCATTTTATAGAAAGTAGTATTTTATAGAGAAGAACTGAGGGATGCCATGTTCGAGACCGCAGCTACTACATCGCTACCTCTAATTCACGTTTATTCGTGACAACGTGGCTAGACATCAAAAATTTTCCACTACACTCCAGTTGTAGTGGTAACAGCCCGTCTGTGGCCCCGGGCCCTCACACCTGCCACATCAGCTCGCTCTAATCCCCGGCATACTGGAAGTCATCTGACCGGCAGCCTGTTGGGCCACTTCCCTTCAGTGGACCTGACTTCAAACACGGTGGCTCACATTTCACCGAAATACCTCAAACAGTAACGCTGCCCTCCATCAAAACAAGTGTCACACAGGCTAGCTCGCTGTCACTGACCCCCCCAGGGTAAAACACTGTTAAAGGTTTAAAACACCATGTTTGGTTTCCCACTTCAGCCGTGATCACTAAAAACAAACAAGCTCTATGAACTCTATGCAAGTCTGGTGGTTATATTGTATTATGAGGTTCATTTTAATCTCATAAAGCTTTTAAAGACTGAACCATCTATCTAAACCCAAAGATCGAGATCAGACATGATTTTTTTTTTAAAAAACGTAGATTGGCGCATCCTCAAAACGGGTCCGGATCAGCGTCCGTGTCGCTGGACGGGTCGACAATCTGGTCTTCGTGAACCTGCATTATGCAGCCAACATGCAGCCATATATGTAAAAAGCGATAAAGTGTTTAATTAAGCACCGTAAAGCTCAGCTGGCAGCCTAGAGGAGCTGGACGACACCATTCCAGTGCGCAAACTAGCCCAGTGACACACTTTCAGATCCTCACGCAGGGCGCGCACGCACAGACCTGCACAAATAACACGCGCGCACACAAAGCACACGAAAGCTCCTCGCCATGATCCTGCAAAACTTGCTCAGAAATGACCCCCTTGCATACACACACACACACACACACACACACACACCACCCCAGCAGCTCCTCCCCCGCTACCGACGCGTCCGTCTGCAGGAATGTTCCGTTTCAACCCCCCAGTGAGAAAGAGTTCTGCACTGTCTCAAACATGCTTTCAGCGTGAAAGCCGGGGGAGGGCGCCTGATTATTTGTCTGTTTGCTTTTCCTCGAGCAACTCGCCTATTTTCTTTTCTCATAAATAACAGAACAGGAACGCAGGTGCGGCTGCGGCGGCTCCTGTGGCATCGTGGCCGCCCGCGCGTCTCAGCGCATCCGCGTGCGCCCGCCTTAAAACGGACGACGGAGCAATAAAAGCGATTTACAAACTTTTCCAATTAACAAAACCCGGCCCAACCGTATTTTTACGCACACTCGTTCCAAGCAGCGGCTCCCTGTCTCCCTTTATCTCAGACCGGGGGGGTGCCATCACATGGAAATTCAAAGGAAATCACTGAAGGGGCTTTTTTTTTTACCATTACAAAGTGCATTTCGCAGCGATAAAAATATTAAGTTTAAACCTGTTCATTTCACGGAATTGTGATTTATTAAGCGTTTTAGTCAAATCACCATCCTCCCAATAACCCGGCGACAGACCCCTCGCTGTTTGAATATTCACGACTGTCTCTCTCAGGATCTCTTTGTTCTGGAAGTGTTGATGTATTAAACACCGCAGCGCGTCGCGATCTGACGGCAGCCACTCGTCTCCCAGCCCCCAGCCGCGCTCAGAAGTGTCTCAAGCTCAGGAGGGCGCAAAGAAAAAAACACCCCCACACTAGTGCGGCAGAGAGAAAAGCCTTGGAAATAAGTTTCTGTTTCTTTTTAAACATTCGCAGAGTTCCAGTTACGGGTCTCCTTCGCAATCCGAGTCACTAGACAAGCAAATTAGTCCGATAGAAGTTTTGCGCACAAATAAATGCCCATCCACCTCCGGTGGGAAGCCTAAGATGATGTAAATTTCCAAAACGAGAGGCCAAAGATAACGAGGCTTGTCAAATAAGTTGTCTCCGAACTAAAAAGATAATGATCCTGACAGACTCGGCGGCTTTAATGTATTTCACAGAAATGAACTCAAGTCAGTGGAATTAACATGCAGCAACTGGATGTTCACAGAAAGACCCTGTGAAATTCAGTCAGTTTCACCAGCGTTTAAAGACGCGCTGCGCGTCACCAGAGAAATTTCCAGAGAAGTCACGCCACCCTGTAGCGCCCTATTAATCCCCAGCTCGATTTTAATACGGACCACTTTCTGTTATTTTTGGCCGCTGACAATTAGAAGACCGGAGGTCGTTTTGTGCTGTAAAAGGCAGAAATGGCACAGAAAATGGCGGCATTAACGCGTTTCTAACACTTTTTAAAGAGCGCTCCAGAAATTAAAACACTGTAAAGAACGATCACGTTTTCCATGATTCCAATGGCACATTTTCCCCAAGAAAAAGATTGTGAGCTTAAAGTATCACTCAGGTGAGGGTAATTAGGTTTTGGTTTAGAGCCCACCGGTCACGATCTTTCTACTCAGACAAACTGTGTGACCTTTTCTCAGAGGCGGCGTTTTGCGTGAATTTAGTGGCGCCACACCACGGAACGCAAAATGGCCAGATGGTCGTAGTAACCTTCAGCATTGATCCCCGGATATCTGCCTCTGCTTTCTGGATGTCTGACGCGCAGATTATGGCGACCTGTGCCCGTTAATCCCTCCTTTATTCTTTCCTCACTTCCAAAATAAAACAACACAAATGCGTTGTTAAAAAATAAAGGGATGGGGAAAGGATGGGACTTTTTTTTGCGTAATTGTGATCCGACAACCACATGGTCCCCAGCTAATGTAGAAGTAGCCGTAAAAACACGCCGGTGCGCGCGCGTGTGCGTGCCGACTGGTATGCGGTGATGAATAACCATCCCGTAATATCAAAGATAATCTTGTTTTTCCCAAATAAATGTGCGCTTCTTCTCTCGGCAGTCCATTTCCTCCGATACGCACTCCTTTCTTAACCGATCTGACAGGGTTACAAAAATGCACGTTAATGCTTCCCATTTTGGCAATTTAGACAGAAAACACGGGAATTAAAGCACGCTTACTTTCCCCACATGCGGAGAGGATGCAGATGGTGAAGACGGACAGCGTCAAACCCCAAAACAAGGTCGGGCTGCCTATTGGTGCGCCGGGGATCATCTTCTTTAACATTATTCCACCTCCCAGATTAGGAGAGCGTGAAATTAAAATGACAAAAATCAAAACAATTTTTAAAAAAAAGAAAAACAGCTTTGACCAAAAAGATAATCCTGAAGGTGGGGGGAAATAGAGAAACGAATGCGTCCGTAGCCCTGAGAGGCTACGTTAGGATGCGTGGTGTGCCTGTCTGCTCCGATTTGGCCGAAAATACGAACACATGTGTAAAATCCTTTCAACAGGGATCTCCTTTGAAAGAAAAAAGACTAAAACGGTCTGCTATTTTCGCCGATCACAAGATACTTTGACGTAGGTTGGTATGGCACACAAGCCAGTGATTTTACTGGATAAATGATGGTAATCCCCGTCTTCAGTCTCCATCTCGTGAAAACAGCAGTGCGCATATAGTGCGAACGGGCCTGGGGATAAATGTTGTTTTGGTTTGTTGGTTTGGGTTTTTTTTTTTAACAAAAAACGTTAAATCGTATTACTCTTCAATAACACCATAGTTACGCGCTCACAAGAAACCCACGCGTGAATGGCGGTGGGAGTGGGGCAAAAAAAACCACGTCCAGATCCACAGGGGTGGTGGCTGGGAGGCTGGAAAATGAATGAAAAACGCTTTTTGATCGCCTATGTCATCCAAGCAGCACGGGCTTTCGATGATCCAGTCAGCAGCATAAATCACCCGGGAGCTCGCCTTTTGATAAAAAAAAAATCCAGCCCCGACTCTCAAAAGGAAAACACCAGACTTGTGCCACGCAACGGGTCTCCAGCTAGACGACCTCGGCTACGGTGGGAGGGAGAACGTGTCCAAGGAGTTGCCCTTTAAGAGTGTTTCTTGGTTGGCCTTTCATTCCGAGAGAGGAGCCGGGAATAAATAAGGCCGGCGAAGGAAGCTCCAGTTGCGCGCGTATCCGGAGGCTGAAAAATGCTACGCGTGGCCGTCGGTGAGCGCAGCCCTGTGGGTCTCCGCTCCTCCGTGGAATCTCTGCTGTAAACAAGAGTCGGCTTCTCTCACAGAAACACGTACGGCCACGGAGAAGGTGGCGGGGGATCGGAGTGAAAACACGGCCTGGATCAGCGCTCTGGGAACGCCACATCCTTCCCCCCCACGGATTCCGTGCATCCCTAAAACTGGCCTTTCTCTCTGCTTGAAGCAAACACAGAACAGAAAACAGGATTAGAACACCAATTATTCCGGCATATTAACGAGGAAGCTCAATTAATCACATTTTACGCGCCGGGATCGCGTCAGATCAACAACAGTCGTGCAATTTTAATTAATTCAGTTGATTTGCGATATTGTTTTAATATTTTATACTATCAATCGTGCATCCCCCCATCCTTATTTTGACATGAGATGTTCGCAAGAGCAGCGTGGGAACACTGGTCACGGCAACTGTTGAATGCAGGTGCTTGCTTTCGTGAACTTGTTTGTGGGAACTAGATTTCCAGAGCTGTTAAGGATTATAGTTGCGCTGTGATGAGGCAAATGCTTCTTTGTTGTTGTTTGTTTTTAGAATCATTATCAATATCCTAACTGAAAAGAGTATGTTCTGATATCATCAAAGATATCAGAACATTCATAAAATGTCTCTATGTGCACGTTTATATTCCATAAATTTCAAATTCAGAAGTTTCTTTAGAATGATTTCTTCGGGTTTTTCCTTTTTCTTGTTTTTTTTTTCTTTTAAATAAATAAATGTTCTCCGTTTGTTTACTTTGCTGCTCATCCCCTGAAGTTATGCACGTTTCTATTTTCGACGTGTTCCAATAGAAAAGTCGACCAAAACGCGGTTCTTTCACCACTACAGAGCTTCAGCTCGCTCATTTTATTTGATAACGCAGGGAATCTCATTTGGGCCTGTCAGATAGTGTAGCTTCTCTCCGGGGACGCGAACACGCACGGGGAAGGTTGGCAGTCCATCATCCGCTTGGACAAACAGCAACTGGACTCTTTTTAATGCCAATGCTTTATCTGCTTTTTTCTGTGTTTTCAGTCATACCTCTTTTTTTGGTGGTGGTGGTGGTGGTGGTTGGGGGGGTGGGGGTGTTTGGGTGCAGCGTTATTATCGTAGTTTTTCTGCACACGCTGTCGCCACAGGTGCGAAGGAAAACGCGACATGGAGCCGCTCATTCTGCGCAGGCGCGGCCTTTGGAGCGTTTCATTCATCAAATACGCAGCAGCAGCAGGGCCGTCAGTCCACACCGGACGCGTCTGTTGGCTTCATCCTCGATGCAAGTTTATTTGTCGCATCCTCGACCTCCATCTCGGCGGTCCACCGCGAAGAAGCGCAGTTTGTGGCTCCATGCGGAATTTCCCTTACGATTGACCCAACAGTTGCTCAAACCCGGAGATGAAATTTTTGGGTTAGAATCGTGAATAATTCAGGAGTCTGTGCTACTACAGTTTGAAGCGATTTATACACGACCTTCGCATCACAAGCCAACGTGAAATTTCGACCGATTTCAACTAATGAATTAGATGTTTGTGAAGTCTACTCGTGTTTGCTTCCTAAACTTGAATTGTACTGCATAAATCATATTTATTTTCATGTATTAGTGTTTTTAAATAACAAAGAAGAATTATTCTTAAAAGTTTGTTTTTTTTCTACACTGAATTCAATAAGTAAGTAATTTATTATTATATATACAGTATTATTATTCAGTAAGTTATACTTACCATTACTTGTTCACGTGTCGCCCCCTCCTGTTTCAAAATGGCCATTGCAGATGTGAACAGACCACCCTCGAGTATAAGTGGGAATTTTTTAATTCATGTCCAAAGATAAATACTTTAGAAACGTCGGTATCACAAAATTATTCCTTATGTTGAATGTAAAGACAAGTGCTCACTGCTTGTATGGTAGATGTCATATTTTTAGGTCATAATTTAGACTTTTCATGCTTTTGCAGAACTACCTGAAGTAGAAGAAGAACATTATAATTTTGAATAGATTTTTGGATGCTTGAAGACTTTTAATTGCACATTTTAATAGTAATCTCAATGACACTGAACACCAACACATTACAAAGTGACCCTAAATACAATGTCATCATAATAACTGCATTTTGATAGTTTTAGGCCTTTTAGATTCCTTTTTTGTACAATAAAGCAGCTGCAATCCAAACATTTGTGTACAGCCTAGGTCATCTGTGTGGAGTCTGTGTTGTCAGCAGAAGCCTGTGTGTTGCTGACGAGTTCCAGCTTGTTTCCTGCAGCGTCTGACGTGCACACTATCCAGTGGTTTTCATCCTGTTCAGCTTTATGGGAATCGAAGAAGGTGTGAGCTGTTACTTCATACTCTTTCCCGTATGTGGTCCTGCAGGGACACAGATGTTTGAACACCACAAGGCTTTTAACACCACAGTGGATGCTATCAAATAGTTGGCTATGTTGTGTGTTTTTCACACATTTACACAAAAAAAGTGTGTTTTTTTTTTTTTTTTTTTTACATCATGTAAATAACACATTGATGTCAGGGTGTCAAGCCCTCAGGTTTGAGGCTGTTTCCAAAGGAAAACTGACAATACCAAAGGACTTGGTGACCCAGAGCAGCGAGGGCCTGGTTCGTCTTACAGTGTACAATCAGCACTTTCTCGTTGGCCTGAAAACAAAAGAAAGAGAGCAGATCATTTCACGAGAAACCTCAACTCAGTGGAGCTTTTTGAACACAAAGCCATTCGAGAAAACGCTGTCAAAACGTACCGGGACAGGTTGACCTTCATGCTCAAGTCTCTCCCGAGGGTCAAAGTGTGCTAATTTCCACCAAGACAGGGAGGAGTTACCAGCCTCCAAGCTCACTTCTTGCAGACGGGACATTTGAGCACACTAAAAGCAACCGTGTGAATATGAGGCACGAGGCAACAAAAGAAACAGTGACTTGTGGCATTAAACAGCTAAAACTGGATCAGATTTACCTTCTGAAAAGTCTGAATGTCACTTGTCAAGTAAAACTGAAGGAAGAAAGAATGAAAACACAAGATGTTATGAGCAAAGTATGTTTTTTCATTTGTAACCAAACTGTGTTTAACTGAGGATGTAGTTTGTAGTTTAACAAAACATTACATGCGATTCACTCATGACACCAATAAAGTGGCAGTGAACATCAACTGCAGCTTTAGGAGTCAAACTACAGCTAGACTTGAGGGTCAAAATTAGCCAGAATATGTGTGTGCATTTATTTACTCCTCCAGCGAAGCCACTCGTGGTCTTTAAGGCGAACTTCTGATCGAAATGTAGTGCTGATCCCTCGGGACTGCCATCAACACTGCAATCACAACATTAGTACATGTGTATTGGCATGTTTACCGATGCGGTTCAGAGGGTTTGTACCTGGTAATGATGAAAGCGGTTCGTGTACAGGCCTGAACTCTCCCCGCGCTGACTCCGCAGGGGGCCTGAATGCTGGGAGCAGGACCCGTTCTCACACTGTAAATGTCTGCGTTGATGCTTACTGCACTGCGCTCCCTGGTTTCTGCTCCCACATTCATCAACATCACAACATCTCCAAAGTGCAATCTTCCGTCATTTGTGACACTGAGACTAACCTAAACACATCAGCAGACTCAGGAATCAGCACTGTTTCATCGTGTTGTGTTTAAATTACAACATTGCGTTAAAAAGGAGTGTTGATTAAATTACCGGTTTTAAAATTTGGCGTTTCAAGGAGTCTTCTCTCTGGGTAATAAGATCACCCCTCACTTTTTTCTCCAGATAGTTTTTCATTGCTTCCTGTGAAAAATCAGTGGAATAAAGGTGTGTTGAATACAAGAACTGTCTACATTACAGAGATACATAAAACAAAATACTTCAATTCAATATTATTAAAATTGCATGGCCTTTGGTATGAAATAAATACAAAAGTCAAAAAGTATTTATAATGAAGTACAACAAAATATATACATATTAAATAAGGTAATGTCTCCATCTAGTGGCCACATTTGGCAAACTCTTTCTGCATTATTGACATATTGACAATTTTTACATCAAATATGCCAATCCAATGCCAATTCATGCTAAAAGAAATATATATATATATATATATATAATGTGAATTTATTCAATATGGGATTTGAACATATGTTTAAGCTGTAGCTACCAAAAAGTCGATTCTTGAGGTTTAGTTGAAATAATCACGTCAACATCTGATGACGTCAACATCAGCCAAAGTGGGTCATTATTTTCAGAATTTTCCACAATATACATTTTAATCACGTTTTTGTAACCACTGACAGGTAATTTGGGCTGCAACCAAAACTAATTTAATTTAAAAACCGGCTTGATGTACATTGGAAAAACTTTATCAAAACGAACCCCAAAGGTTTTAGCTAACGCTAGCACCCCCCGTTAACAGGTCGTGTAGGATAATAAACCAAATATTTTTGAAACAAACCTCTTCTAAGTAGCGCTCCTGATTCCAGTTTCCGATTTTTACGCGTGTGCGAAACAGTTTGACATTTTGATCCATTTTGCTCAAAACGCAAACGTATAAAAGCGTGTGATCAGTCACTGCTTTGTATCGCTGTTTCTATGGCAACGGACGATTCTGTCACCACTTCCGGGAACCAGGAAGTAGCCGTAATATAAAAATGGTCGATGTTAAATGAATTCAGTCTCATTACTAATAATAAAAAAATCCAATATGCTATTCTTTATACATTAATTGCTCTGAGTGTTTCAGGTTTTCTTGTAGAATTTCTATTGTTCAGTGGTTACATTATAAATTACATTGTCTGGCCCGACAGCTGGAGTCTGCCCCTCACGCAGTCATCACTCCAACATGGCTGCATGAATGTTAGAATAACTGTACAGCACTGTAAAGATGGGCTTCTGTAAAGCATTGATATTGTCTTGATTGTAATCAAAACTTTATTGAAATGTTTTGGACTGTGAAAGCTGCAGGGGTTTCAAAATAAAGGCATATCTTGATGATGATTTTCTATCATTCAAATTGCATCATCATGTATGTCACATTAGATGTTAGTGTACATTTACTTAAGAGTGTATATTAATATGTAATAGTGTTCACGTTCTGGATGACATCATCAGGTTGAAAATAATTTTAGCTGATTGATTGACTCCAAATATAGATAAATATTGGAAACAATGTGAATTGTCAATTAATATTTTGATATAACATTCTATAGACTAGAATGAACACAAAATAATGGCACAAAACATACGTTTTGCACCAATATGCTGCATCAGTCGTGCAGGCCCAGTAAATAAAAGGCGCGGTGCGCACATGTCGGACTTGACGTGTATCAAATACCTGCAAGTGAGAAACAACCCAGATTTAAACTTAACATATTGTTAATCTATGATGTCCAGTCAGTTCATATCAGGCTGCTTCATCTCCATTAATAAAATTTCCTAGAAATCTGCTCATTCCCTCCGTGGTCAGCGCGGGTCAGTGGCCGTTAGCCCGGCCTCGGATCCCAGAGCCATTTAGGTGACTCTGTCTTTTGTCGCTGGGCGGGTCACTGTCCTCCTCCTCTTCATCACTCCTGTCATCACCATCCAGCTGCAGAATACAGGTGAGCCACAGTGGGATACGGTGAACCATAAGTATGTGCCCACTTCCTCAGACTTGTAAACACAACTACACTTGGAAACACGCACCGTGCTGAAGATGAATTTGTAAACCATTCGGGATATGAGGAACGCCCAGTAGATGTGCAGCAGCTGAAGAACCATCAGCATCACATTGAAGAAGTAATATCCAAAGAAGGGAGGATAGTGGTCCAGCGGGTACACCCAGGTACAGTGGATCAACCTACACGAGACACTCGCACGTTTGTATATCAAACCAATCAAGTTCCGCAAATCTGGCCACTTTCTGCCCTTACCAGAAAGGAAAGATGATAATTCTCGAAACCATAAAGACTACGGTAAACACCACAAACATGCCGTTGGCGGTCCGATGCCACGTGGCGTAGTTGAATACCTTTGCACCCTGGAAAACAAAAACAGGAACACTTCAGCCAAGTTTTCCTGTGACGATGCTATATTTACCACTGTGCTGAAGCTTTGCCTCTGTCAGATTCTATTCTAGTCTCTCAAGTCGTTGACTGAGAGGTTTCAGAGAGGATTTACATTGAAAGATTTAATACTTTTTCCAGAACAACAGAGATTCTTCCAGAACACTTCAGCTCCAAGCAGCTACCAAACAAGACATCACATCAAGAACCTATTTGATCCCTACATGGTGATGCAAGAAGGAAAACATGGAAGGAAACTGTCAGAATAGTTATGGCCACTAACGTATGACACCAGTCACCACCAGGCAAATACATGCGTGCTGACCTCCAGCAGTATGTCGGAACAGTCATGAACTGCCATTACGAGAGTTCCAATGCGGATGTAGTTTGAAATCCAAGAGAAGCTCAGCAGAGTCAGCGTGGCAGTGTGATGAATCACCTGTTCCTTAAAGTCCTGCAAACATAACTGTTATTGTAATCGCGCAAAGACAAACCTTTTTTCCCCTTTTAAATTAGAAATCTCACCTTGCGCTTCACGTCAAACGAAAGGCTGAGGAGCAGAGACACGTAGAAGCCCATCTCCAGTATGTAGTACCAGTATTGAGATGGCAGCATGGACTACATGGACACGTGACATTTTGGTGACTCTAAGGTACACTCAACATGGCATCACATAGTTATGAGGTAAAAACCTACTTGTTTTGGGAATCCTGCCCAAACCTCCCTCAGATCATAAAGCCAAGGTTTCTACAGCCAAAAACAGGAAAAATAAACAGTCATTGAGTAAAAGTGCTCAACATGAACATTTATGTCCCTCTGCCACATTAAAGGCCACAGTGTGAAAGGTGTGAAGACACAGACAGCACTGGGAGAGAGCGAGAAAGATTTTTCCTAGCAGCGTACAGCCAAATTACACCCACAGTATGGATCTAAATGAAAGAAGAGAAAAGAAAAAGATGTGTACTGGACAAGAAAGAAGAGATTTACAGTGGAAAACCTCACACCTGGGACAAACCTGCCACAAAAGGAGACAAAATGGCAAAGCTACTTACATCGTACAGAGCTACGACTCCATAGATAAATGCAAACATATAAAACATACATCTCCAGCTGTTGACAGACAAGAACAGCAATGTCACTCATTTCTGTGTGTTTGTATAGGCGTATGATTAAATCATCCAGATGTAGACAAACACACCTGGCTTCACAAAACCTCTTGCGGAGCCCTGGACGGTCCTGGTTCCGCCTCCTCCTGAACCAGACTTGAATTCTCCTCTCTGACCAGCTGGTCTTCTTGCATAAAGACCTCACATCAGCCTGAAACACAGGGTAGATTAACATTTAACTTTTGTTCCCTGTTTTAAACAGAAATTATTCAGGGTGTTATTTCATAAATAGTTCCCCCCACCCGCCTCAATAAGCAGTTTTCTATTTTTAATGCCACAAGACAGCAGCACGCTCAAAAGAAGGATGGATGCGCGCCATGTCCTCAACTGATGGACAAAAGTGCTGTACCCATTTATTACCACTAGGGTGCGCTTAAGCATCAAGGCAAAACGACAGGTTTACCCTGCACTGTCACTAACATATTTCATTCAGTGGCCACAGATCATTTTATACACTTATGCTATATTAAACATAAAATCCAAGTTTACAGAAAAGCTTCATATTGCCCAACAGGCTGCAGATGAATTAGTCCTACCTCCATCATTGCTGTATATTATCTTTGAAAGCCATAAATATCTTTCTTTCCCCCCACAATGGTGGTTTCTATTGTTCTTATCACTACGTCTGAGTTGTTTGAATTAATTCTTTGACAACATAAAAATGGGAAGGTGTGGCATACTGTTTTCGACCCCGCAGATTGGAGCACAAACAGCACCTGGGTGCAGTGGCTTTACTAATTCTATTTACAATGTGATTAAATGGCATCAATCTTTATTTTACAGCAGTGGAAAGATCTAAGAATTAAGCTGGCATTAAAAAATGATTAAAAGACAATATATTCCAAACACCGCACAATAGTTGTTGCTAAATATTGCCACATACTCCCTATATGTGAAAAAGCTGATTCTATTATAAGTATTTGTGTTTTTGACATACTTGTGATGGAGCCTTGGCCTGGTTGCAGAAGTAGTTTTCTAACAGCGGGCTTGGTTCCACTGTGAGACGTAACCTGTCCTTAATTCCCCAAACATCTGCCAGCGGTGTCGCCAGGTACCTACAACACAGTGGCAGCAGTCAGTTCATGTCAGTGTTTCAGACACAGATGTGTGTAATTTCCTGTGTGCAATTGAGGGATCTCTGGCTCAAGGGCACGTGTTTAGGTCTCACCTCTCGAACAGGTATCGGACCAGAAGCATGCAGAGGGCGCAGGGCAGGGCAGAGAAAAGGTGGGAGCCTTTAGCATATATGCGACCTTCACTGTCCTCCAGGTCAGACCAGGAGACGTTCACTGGGAGCCACAGACGCTCCCACCACAGCCACTCACTGACTGTTTGCAACATGCTGCTGGGAACACACACACACACACACACGTCTTAAAGTGGACTTTGACAGAGATGATGATGATGTCACAAATAACTGGAGATAACTGTCAAATATCAACCACTTCCTGAGAGAGAGAGCATTAGCTCATTTACCATGTCCTACATTTGATACGCATGAATTAGAAGTGCTTTTTTTTGCATTCACTCTTTTTATTTGTATTCTTTTCTTTTTTCCAGTTGTAACTTGAAACCACAACCAGCATCACTGAAACAGGACAGACTCTCCGTTACTGTGGCAGCCAAACCAGTTTTCTTATAAAGCAAACTGCACACTTTTAACAGCAACCTGGGCTCTGGGCAACAGTGAATGGCCACGTATTCAGTTGCTTCCAGTAATTCGCAATGGCTCACTGTACAATCACTCTGTAAACGTGCGGACATGCGGAAGGACGTGGGTAGAATGGGAAAGGAGAACTGCGATGCATGTCAAAGGGCAAGAAAATAACGAAAGGTGGAGACTAATACATTGAGGTAAAGTCCCTTTTTCTAGTGGACTCTGCCCACTACAGAGTGTGTACAGGGTGGATAAGGGTAGGTTATTTGTTAATATAGAACAAACTTGTGTAAACACAGAGAAGTACTAGGAATTAATATGTGGATAACATTAGCTTGGTGAATTAGACAGCATAAGGGAAAGAGCGTACCTACCTGCAGGCACCAACAGAGGAGTAGAAGCGGTTGTGGATATGAAAACAGAGGGTGTAACAAAGTGTGAAGCTTGACTTCTAAATCCAGTTCAGCCCTTCATTGGACATCAGAGAGAGTACATCTTTGATCTCTCCATGTATACTCACACAGGAGGTGACCTTTAGAATGTCCAGCAGTTGTTTTCCAGGCAGATTTCCTTCTGAGTCAAATCTCTTACTCCACCTCATGTACTGCACTTATCCGCTAGAGATAACAGCTCTCTTAGATCACTATTGTCCCTCATTGAGCTGCCGAGGAGCCATTCTTCAAAGCCTGCATAGCAACTTTAAAACAAAGGTAAATATTTACTGTGAGCTAATGCTTTTCCTCATCTACATTTCGTTCTTAACTCTATCTGTGTGTGTGTGGCTCCAGTAAACATGCTGAATTTAATGTGTGGTCGCTCACCTGGATAGAACGAATGGGATCCTTCCCCCCTCCCACTGTGCTGTTGTGAACACACCCTTGTAGCCACAGCTAGGTCTTTATGGTAGGCTCAGCTCAACAGTGGAGGCCCCTGAGCGAGGTCTGCATTGTCATTTGGGAGCGGTGGCGCTTTCTGGATGTGATCCCTCACCTGCAAGAATACCCTTGGAATGTTTGGGAAGCTCCACAAAGACTCCATTCACTGGTGGGGCAGGGAGGGGGGGAGATGTGAGGGGGAGGAGCTTGAGCAGGATATGGACAGAGGAGAAAGAGTGCTTCTACCAGCAGAGGAGGGAGGAAATCACCGTGCATTAAAAGTTGCCTATTAATAATTAAATTGGTCATAGAGAAATCTTTGTTTTAATGGTTTCCACTGCTTCTGTCAGATTCTGATAAACACCAAACAACGAAAAACTGGCGAGAAAACAAGTGTTTCCCAGGAGTCAAAAAGAAAGACTGAAGTTCAGTTTACAGAATAATTGTCTGGATGTGTCAACGCGGACCAGATGGGGGCACTAGAGACAACACCAGTGGGCTCCCCCCCGGCTATGGTTTGTAACTTGTCATGAATACAATTCTAAAAGTCTTAAAATAAACCATGATTGAGATGGGAAACAGATACCAAAAATATGTTGTTTTATTATATTTTGACATTTTCTTAAAATATATATCAAAACCTCTAGAAATCAACATTAGATCTACAAGCATAAATGTTGGTAGTTGCGCTAGTCTACAAGGCTGCATTGCTGCGTGTTTGAGATCAAAATGACAAGAGGAGCAGTAGCTACAGCATTTAGCCTGCAAAAGACAAACCAAAAACAAACAAATGGAAAAAGAGAAGTAAACAAAGTCCAGTGAGAGTGCTTAGGGCACGGCAGGGAGAGTTTCAGGCTTTCTTTGCATTGTTCAGATCTCTCTTTTTCTGGACAGCCCATACATTAGGATCATAAAAAAATTAAGCTCCGATGACTATGATGATGTCAGACCCCAGGTATTTTCCGTGCAGAGGGGAGGGTACGTGCTGACGGTTGAGGCTCCAGGCACAGATGAGGGAAGCCAGTTTGGATAGCCTTCCTACTCAACTCTGTTTATACTGGAGTGTTTTGCTTCAGTTCACTGGGAGAGGGGGGGGTGCAGTCCTCCAACTTTGTTAAACTGGTTGAATGGCTAGTCTTGGTGGCTGACTCTTCGGGACCGGGGGCTCTCTGTCGGGGAGGTAGGGTGAAGCACCGGGCTTTGGCCCTGGAGCGAGGCTGTTGAGGTGGAGGGCCTTTCAGTGCAAATAGTTCACTGGTGGCTTTGGGCTGTGTGGCTGATTGGGAAGGCGCGGGTTGTGAAGATGATGGCGAAACTGATGCTCGTGGTGGAGAAGGTGGATGTGAGCTGGTGGATGATGAAGAGTCGAGAGGAACCAGAGGAGTAAGAGTAAGTGTCTGTTGGAACCTGCTGAGGCTGCTGGAGTGGCTCGGTCGAGGCAGGCTGTAACAGGCCTCGGACCCTCTTGGGCGGGAAGGCAGAGTGGAGCAGCGGGCTTTTAGCTTTGGACCATGTTGTCTGGGGGGTGGGGCGATTAGCGAGTAGAGCGTTGCATCAGTGTCTGACACTGTGATGTTTGTTGTGGAGTTGTTCAGACTCTGGGATGAAGGACGTGACGGAGGCATCTCGTCCAGCTGGTGCACTTGTCTGGAGTCTGAGTGAGGAAGCCCAGTAACTGCTGCAGTGCTTGGGGAGGACTCCTCATCTGCAGAACAAATAGAATCAATCATCGCAGTTGGGGATTAATAAACTCAAGAGCAAAATGTAGAAAAATATGCAACATCAAACTTCCTCCTCTTACCTAGCAGGCCCAACTCACTCATGAAAGAGTCCAAATCCACTGTAAAGTCCTCAGCTGGACTCAGTTCTTTTATTTCCCCTGTCTCTTCTTTTTCATCTACATTCTTAGCGATGCCATCTCCCTTCACATCTTCATTAAGCTCTTCTGTATCTTTTCCCTTTTCTTCCACTTCTGCTGCAGTGTCATCACGTTCTTTACCACCTTGCTCTACCTGTACATTCCCATGGTTTCGTAGTCCGAACAGCCGACCTCTTGGTCACTGTCCGAGCTGTTCCTGAGGTCATTCACAATGACCTCTACCCCTTCTGGAGCCTCCTCCTCTTGCTCCTTCACTGGAGCCTCCACTATAATGTCTAAGCTTGCAGGGAAGCAGGGGTTGGGTCCTTTTTGAGCGTGTGATTTGGCCTGTGCCTCTTGGTCTTGATTCAACAGAAACTCCATCAGCATCATGTTCTCTTTCTTCAGCTGTTCGCGCAGAGATCGTGGTACATCCGGGATCATCCAGGCAACTAACATGCTGAGGAACATAGCCAGGTTCTATAAAAAGAGAGACATGTGATACTGGTGTCAGTAAATGGACCAAGTGTTGCAGTCAGAGTAAAAATTAGGATAACAAAGCAGTGAGTGTACTTATGTGTAAATCAGTTATAGTTATCATCAACTGACCAGCATTTCAAAACTCCAATTGTGTCTATGGGAAAAGTTAGTCTTGCCTCCAATACATCCCATATTTATTCCTAAACTTGCCATTTGCCCTTGACTCCTCTGGTGTGCAAGTGTGATGTACAACTAATATCCTAGGCCAGACAGGTTTCTAACTATTTATAACTCTTCTTGCTTCATACAATAATCCCAATGACTTTGACTCTCAATTCAATAATTTGTTTGTAATGACCTTAAGCGTAATGCCAAGCAAACAAGGAGCTCTCCCCATATCTGACTTCTAGTAACACATTTATGACTAATGCTAAGGTATTTATAGCTGAAATGATTAATCCAATACCTGGAAAAATATGACAAATGCCAGTTTTGCAGCCAAGACAGACCAGTACTCTTTGGACAGGGTATAGGCATCAGGTTTCCAGGGTGGGTCTCTGTAGTCTTTGTACCTGAAAACAAGTCGAGTATTTGGGTATGCGAACAAAACACACAACCACATTTTACAAGCAGATCAATCTCTTGTAATCAGATCAATCTCTTGTAATCTCTGTTCTACATATGACAAAATGAGGACTCGAGAAGATTCAAACTGTAGTTCTGACCTGCAGGTGGAGACTCCCGTGATAAGGGTTGTGGTTGGTGCAGTGCCAGGTGGAAAGTTGCTCACATTGAAGTAAGACAGTGAGTGGTCTGTGTAGCCATTCAGGGTGCCATTTGTACTGTACATGTACTGGTAAATCATTCGAGGGACAAACTCCGAGGTGAAGGAGATGACAAATGCCTGTGGAGACAAGTTAGGTAATGTTGAACAATAAAGCCACAGCTCAGCATGTAGCTTTTAAATCAGTTTTTAAAACAATCATTATAAAAGACAGGGTACAAACCCAGGGTCAATACAGCTAAATTAAATGAACTTGTGCACATAAGAAAAAAAGCATTGCCCGAGATTGCAGAAGCAATAGCCTGGTACACACTCGTGCACTTACATTGGTAATGACAGAGAATTTGCTGATTCCACAGAGAATGTTGTACCAAATTCCTGTGCCCAAGAAGACACCGGAAAGGCACGTGTGTCCAAGATGTGTTTGTGTAAAAGAAAGCAGAAGGACAGGCATGGAGAAGAATGAGCAAAAAAGACAGCATGCAGTAGAGGAAAAGAAAGTGATTAAAGCCCCAGGAAAGATTACTGGACATTCCCTGAAGACTGACCCATGTGACGTACGCCTATGTGTCATATCCGTACCTATGTCTTTACACCTGACCGCGTCAGGCCGCCTGATCTCAGTGACAAACTTTGCAGCGTCGAGGCGGATCTCAATAACGTTGTTGAGCAAAGCAAAAGCTGGTGCCAGAGGGAAGGAGGCCACGAACAAAGACACAAACCCGTATTGGATGACTGTAACAAAGAACATTCAAACAAAGGTGCACGTTAACCCACTATGCTGAAGAAGCACAGTTCTCCAGAATAATGATATGTTTTTGACATTCACAGTACACTAAAGAACAATTTAGGTAATGTTATCATATTCTTTTCACATTTTCTCCACAAGCAATAAGGTCTTTAAGACTTCTGTCAAACTCCTATTGTCGTACTGGACAATAAACTTAATATGATACATACTCATTTCCATATATTCTGAGCCTACGCCTTCAAAAGGCTCCAAGACGTAATCTTTATCAAGCTGTTGCTTTGGTCTCTTCTCTTCTTCCTTCTCCTCATTATTCTCAGATTCTCTTTTCTTGACTTTTTCTTCCTGCATTGTCCTATACATCTTTTTTAACTTTCTATAAATAGTTGGGGATGAGAAAAGATGGCATAAAGTTAATTTTTTCTTTAAAAAAAAGAAGAGGCATTAAAAATATGGGCGTATTTATTAAAAAGCCATATACGTACGGAATGAGAACCTCAAACACATTGTTCTGAATGAGCTGCTTTCCCAACATGATCATGCTGAGCTGGATGCAAAGCTCAATGAGGCAGCCTGGTGGAGCACACTGTTGGGGAAGAGAGCAAATATTTGCAAAAGGCAGAACCACATTTACTGTACATACTTGTGCAAACAACCACTAATATAAACAACTAAACGAACCTCCTCCATGCGATAATCACCAAAGACGTAAACGTAATCGCCTGGGCGCCCAGCAAACCTGAAAGAAGGGAGGACAAAAAAAGAGGGGGTTGAAGTGGGCACTGCTGAGGGGGCAGCTTAAATAAAAACCAGGTAAGAGAATGGCACACACCTTCCCTTGAAGAAAGCCACATAGAAAATGGGGGCAAAGGCGTTCATGGATTTGAGAAAGAAAGACTTAACAATCAGTCTCTCTTCAAACTCCTCTGTAGTCTTGGGAAGTTCTGTTTGAAAGCAGCACAACAAACTTTAACACACAGTTGCTCAGAATAGAGTCACACCCAGCATGTCCTAAACTTAAAAAAGCAACATTTTCAATATAAACTGGACCAAACACTATCTAATGTTTCCACTGATACAGTTTTTAAAACATCACCCAGTTCGGTCAGCCACACAGCTATGGCTCCATACACCTCCTCTAGCACCAGAACCACCAGCATGTTCAGGATGATGCCTGTTGTGGTGACGGTCATCCTCACGCTTGCTTTGGCTTCAGGATCAGGGTTCATGGACCAGACGCTTAACATGCAGATGCGATAAACCGCCACCCCAAACACAGCCGAGAAGGTTACAAAGATCTGCACACACCCAACATACACGACCCGAAACAGTTAGAAACAGTAAAACACCAACTTCAATATCTGAAATCAAACAAATTGGTCTAGCTGATGAGAGTAAGTTCCTCTACCTAATGCTCAGCAGCAGAAAAACACCAATGACCAGCACAGTGCCCAGCATAAACATTTATCTACCAAGATTTAAAAGGAATTACCAGAAAAAGTAAGGTGGACACATTGATGAGATAACCCGACAGGTGATCCTCAATGTCCAGCGAGTCTGGCTCATGCTGTCAAGAAAAAATAAAAAATCAATCTCAAATTAAAACATTAATATTTGTCTCATTGTGACCATAATACACGCATGAACTAAGGGTTTATCTATTCTTTTCCTATTCACAGGAGGTTTATTTAACCACGTGGGTCATCTGGAATGTTGTCAAAAAAGTCTGGGGACTGTTTCAATCAATCCACAGATATGCTTGTCAACTAAAAGGACAGAAAACCCCTCCCATTCTTCTCTCCCTCACCAACAGTAATCTGGGCTAATCTCAGGCAGGTAAGCAGCTTTGGACTCAACCACACACTGTGGGCATGCGGGGGGTGTGTGTGTGTGTGGGGGGGTCCTCTTTATGAACTGGCTTCAACGTCTGTAGATAGCGAGGACTGTGAAAGCCGGTGTCTACACCAACGCCCTTTTGGACATTTGTGAAGTCCTAGTGTCTTTCTCCTATGCGTAGCTTCACTGTACACAATTTAGTTAAGGAACCCCCCTGCCACAACATAATGTCCTGTCTCACACAGCGATGTCGTGTTACCTGTGAGGACAGCATCCGATCCGTTTCGCCACTGACACCATCCACAGCCTGATCCAACTGTAACAGCACATAAACACAGTGTATATATAGAACAATATGGTCTGTTTGTGGAAAATCAAGACATTTTATCTGAAAACACACTCACACACACACCTTCTTTTTTATCTGCGCTTTCACTTTATCTTTTTTTTCCTGTAGAGCTTCTTCATATTCAGGCCTCAGCTCCTCCTGCAGTGCATGTTAAAATAGGGAATAATGAATCACAGCCATGAAAAAGATCACTTTTTTACTGGTTTTAGTTTCTGGCGCATTCATTTACAGCTTTATTTTTGAATAATTCTATCTGCTATTGTGTCAGTCACCCAGTGAAGTGAAGTTCTTTGTGAGGTTTTTTCTGGGTATTTAAATGGTGAATCATGGTTCATCCACTCCAGTTTAGTTTATTCTTCATTTAAAGAGAAATTACTTTCCTCTTTTCTCTCGTTCTGTGGTGCATTTTAGTAATTAGCACCTCCTTCAACATGTGAGATGGAGGCAATGAAGCAATAAAAACCATGTGAAAAGAGAGTAAGTGTAACAAGAGGAAAAAAACTGGAGCCGTCATGTGGCACATCTGCGATGATGGCCACTGCTGCTTCCAGCTGGGTGTGTGCTCTGCAGGCTTTAACAGCTGGAGAGGCGTTTCTGGCTGTGCACACTGTGCTAATTTGAACAAAGGTCCACATTTATCAGTGCAGAGCAGCAGTGTTTTCTCTGCAGCCTACCACCTGTTTAACAGACACATGCATGCAGAACAAGCTGCTGTGTTTACACTGGGAACTACATCCTGTTATAACTGATGCAACGTAATTGAATTATTCAATACCTGATAAACTATAACATGGAGTCAAAGCATAAATATGTTGCATAGAAATGATCAGTAACATCTGTGAGTGAAGTGGAATGTTGATGTGACTATTTTATCCATCTCTGATATGAATGCCAGTGGCATTTTAGTGTATCAGTTCAGTCAAGTCAGTAGCACAATAAAAACATATATATGGCAACATTTTTAAGTAGCTGTATGGAAGCGAATCTCTAGTAGAAATACTTAAAAAAAAAAAAAAGGTACTCAGTTGTTACCGGTGCATTAATCAGAGGTGAAGAGCAAAAGAGTGACAGTTTTATCTACAGATTCCATCTGTGATAAAAGCACAGCTCTGTTTTTGGTGGTTAAACGTTAACAGCTCTGACAAATGACAGGGTAGGTACACGTTGCCCCCACGGCCCCCACAACGGCACGTTTGAATCCAAAAAGATATTTCCAAAATTGTGAGAGCTGATTTCGATCATTCAGTTGCACTGTGGTTACATACAAACAGAGCAGAGTCTCACCTGGACTCGTTCCTTCAGGTAGAGAGAGAGCAAGAGAGAGAGAGAGAGATGTTATTAGGTGGGACTCAGGTCATGATCTTTTACCTTTTGACTCTGTATTTAGGTATGGTATATGTTAAGGGGGAGGGGCTGAAGAGACTAATGCAAATCTACCAACACACTATCATGGTTGACCTCGGCTTTAAGGATAAAACATTGTATATTTACATGGACGCAAATAATCATGTTACAACTATCGATGCATGTTTGCTGTGTATATAAACCATTTATGTGCAGTTTATTTGTACTCTGGTGGGGGGGGGGGAATTCTTGTGCTTTCTCAGGTCAAAATCCAATGTTTGACTTTGCTCCACTTGGACAGAAAAATAACCATAACTGTCCAAGAGTATTTTAAAATATGGATTCTGTTGTTTTCCTTGGGGGCGTGCCTCAATCAGCACAAAGAGGTTTTAGTACCTCCTGATCCTCCAAGCTTGTCAGGTCCCAACTGTGTTTCAGACACATCTGTCGTCTTTTCCAGTGTTCAAGGAAGCACGCAGCTAAAAGAAGTTACACAAGCTCATTAGCACCGAAACAAAAACACTGAAAAACAACACGTGCTGTATAATGACACCATATTATTAGCAGTGACTCCACTGAGTTGCAAAACACACACCACAACTCTGCAGCTGGCATATTCTTCATTCTACTCTATTCTAAAATCTATTAAGTTTTGAATTTAACATTCATTCTCAGGTAGGTGAGTTGTAAAGATAATGGAGTACACAATATATGTCCTTAAAATAATATATTCTAATACTGCAGTATAATGTATTGACATGTTTATTTACACGTTTTGTACAACAATCATTTATCAGAGTGCATCAAAATACCCCACTTACCCCACAAAGACATGAAAATTGCAAAGAGCACAGTGGCTCCATTGTCGAACAGGTAAGATGCTCGAGCCAGTGAGCACACCGTGCTCAGACGCCAGTAGTCACACACTCCGTCACACAGTGGACACATAGTGATGTTCAGGTTGTCATCACATGTCTCCTGGCTGAAAAATAAGGTGATAACAGAAGCATCGCCATGTATATGTGGATGATATACTGTCGTTTTCACAAGCTCTTGATGCACATGCTTACCTTGGCACATTGGTATCCACAGTAAATATCCCATACAGAAAGACAATGATGCCCAGTACTGAGGGAGGGATGAGGAGCTGAGTATACACACCAAGCCAGGCAAAATAGAACCCAATCTGCTCTCCAAAGTACTTCCTGTTCAACAAAAGCCAACAAATCATCCAAGAAGCCCAAATTATGATGATGGCGATGCATTAAGCCTTTGTCATCATCTCAATAAGTTGTTTTTGGACTGTCTCCTCTGTACCTGATCAGGTCCACAGGTTGGTATTTGTGCATGACTCCATAATTAGCCCACTCATCATGAAGCAGCTGACAGACAATGGGGACAAATGTAATTAAATATGTAGAGAGAGGTCTGTGTACTTATAGAAAAAAATATATAGGTAATTTGAAAGGGCATGATCTAATTTCTTCTTGAACTTTCAGCAAAAAAAGGGGTGAAAACAGTAATCATATTTATTAAAGATCAAAATATCTTCAGCCTACATTACCCACGATGCATGGTTTAAATATGTGACAGCCCGGTCCCATATTCTGATGTATTATGCTAATGATATTAAGGTGAGCGCTGAGCTGCTACCAACACAGCAGAGCTGAGCTACATAAGCTCACTTCTTTTCAAACTCCCCTGCTCAACTCACCTGTCTATCATTTCGCTGATCTTTCCGTCCTCTCCTTGTGAATGACCCCTAAAATAAAACATTTTTTCTATTGACACAGTAACTTCTGCAGTAGGAAGTCAATGTAAACTATGCCAAATCCTGTACTCCAAACATAGTTGCAATATCTGTTATACTCACATCATGCAGGGGGAAGGCAGAATCATAAACACGCCGAGCTATTAGTGAGTTGATTCCTTATGACACAAATAACAATACACACTCAGGGTGCTGCAGTTACTTATCCAAACGAATCCCTAAATAACAACTGTACATTTTATGGGGCAAATGCTGTATTGATCAACCAGTTCAATAAATGTAGGTAGAAAAATCCCATTAAAAATAATTATATAGTTGCAAATAGCGAGCAAAAACTCACCTGTTGTTTGGTAAGGTTGTTTGCAGGAAGTGCGTGAAATAATCTCAGCCACCTGAAAGCACAAAGACAGAAGGGTTCACCTGTTGGAAGATGCCACGTACGTGTACAGAACATAACTCACAGTTTGGATGTACTGGGTGCAAGACTTACTATTCTGCTGCGTGTTGCATTGTCAAATAATGTTTCTGTAGATCTGATGTCATACCTGCAAAAAATGACAATTTGAATAGTGTCTTCAAAACTAAAATCACCAAAAATATGGACTAAATGTATTACGGGAATTTCAGCCCACAAGTTTTTCCAACAGATTACTGGTGTCACCTGGTGTGTGTGTGTGTGTGTGTGAGAGAGAGAGAGAGAGATAGAGAGAAAGTGCACACACTCACAGATGGAGCTTATCTCTGATAAATGGGTGTTTAAGGGTTTTGAAATGGATTCGGGTCTCTGAATCTTTGTGAGTGTCAAAGTCAGGTATGTCTGGCTGAAATGGGGTGTTGACTTTGGTTACGAAGGAATCCCAAATCCCAGCGATGCCTGTCCGCTTCCGCAGCTCACAGTTCTGCACCGAGGACAAAACAGTTTGATCTTGGTGACTTTACCAGATGTAAGTCATGAGTTTTAAACTTTGAAATGTGCCACAAGGTGAATCCGCTAACCTTTTTCACTGCAACTTTTATCTTCTGGAGCTCTGCCTCCCGACTGAGTATCGGCCACGGGATGTGCAGACGAATAAACCTGATGCCATTTGGCCTCTGAACACACACATCAAAACACGAATTAATACATATGATGCCAGAACCATTATCCGGGTGAGATCACAGCAATAAAATGTTTCAAATTACGGCAGGCCCATGTGGGCAGATTTAATTTATGTTTCAGCTGCTTTTTACTGGGTGTGGTGCTTGTTGTTTTTAACAAAGCGGCCAAATGAATTTGTTTAAATCTGTCTGGTAATTAAGGCTGTTGTTATATCAGTCCAGAGCAACCTGAGATGTTTCACTCTTGCTGGCATAGTAATATTACTATTCACACATTTAGGATTTATCATGTGAAAGTGTTTGATATACCGAAGCACTTATATTTCCTGGAAAAGCAGAAAACACATCGTCATCAAGAAAAAAGTAAACAACACAACTGAATGTCCCTCCCCTGATACATGTTTAAACCTTCAGAATATCAGCCTCATCACACTTAGCTGCAGCTGCAAGGAAGCATAAATGCACACCACCACAGACCACGAAGCAAATAAAACCCACCAATATAATCATGTCGACACGCGTGCTTGCAAAGGCCCTGAAATCCTACATTTAGGTTCATATGCTCAGTGGTTTTAATCTTAAACCCAAACAGCAGTTGAATTAACACACATGCACAGAGATGTATGACGCCACATGCAGCAACGTGCATTAAAATGCAGACACATTCTGGCGCAAAAGCCAGCAAAGACGTCATTATGACCGCAGCACAAGGCAACATGCAACGTAAATTTGAATGAGTCCTCTTTTTAATTGGAGTGCAGCTTCAAGAGACTGTCTGAGTCTGATCCTCCACCTGCCTGCCAAACACAGGATTTGTGCTCTGACCCATAAATGTCTATCAGAGTTTACTACGGAGGAAGAATCCCGAATGAAAACACTGCAGGAAGTACACACGCACCTCTTTGTCATGCTCAATTTGTAGTCCGGCTTCAACCAGCCCGGCTTCGAAATCCTCCCTCATTAAAGCCTTTTCCTCCTCCGTCAGCTTTGAGTCCTCTATGTCTCCTGCGGGGCCACCTGGATCCACCGTCTCGCCCTCTGCTTCCCATCGGCCCTGGCTCTGAAGCGGTATATCCCCATTGGATGAAATGGAGAGACGATGCTTGGAGGCACGCCTTTTTTTGGATTTGTAGCAAAGGATGTAATCCACTTTTCTCTTGCCGTCAGAGAAAAAAAGCCCAGGTCCTAGATCAATGCCAGACTCCTAAACACACGGAGGAGTGGAATTAATCACATAATTGATGGAGATTTACAGGAACTTGATACTACTGAAAATAACATACCGGAGGAGGGGGCTCGTCGTTGTCCGGACTGGGATTAAGATTGGCAAGGCCTCCATTGGTGGCATCAAACCCGAGACCAGACAGCGATCGAGCCAATGAAACAAGCTTCGCCGAGGGAAGGGAAGACGACTCACTCATCTCTACGGTGACAGAGATGTGGTCGTTTGCGTTTCATCCCTGGCGATGCGTGACAGAGAAAAACAGTCAACACAATCACCAGAAATCAACCTGCACACTGTATCCATGTTACCCAAAACAGTCAAAAGTGCCTCCAATACTTAACACCTGCTACAACTGAATGTGCGCGCTTTGAATAAACCCGTTTTCATTTACTGTTAATAACTGTAATGAATCAGACAATCAAATATTCCACTTTATGTACACTGAAGATGACCCCCCCAGATATCGTGTTTAGCAAAATTGAAATAGTAGTAACTGTTTTAGACTCATTTGCCATAAGCCAAAGTTAAGCTCTGTCGGCTCTTTTTCACCCAAATGAAACTGTGGGCTCAGATTAAACCCGCCGCAATCCAAGCAGCACAGTTTACAATCTGTTGGGGTAATTTGGTCACTGGGCTCATTCTTTGGATAAAATGTTAGAGAGCAGCTGAGATTTTAAATCTGACACGAGTGGAAGTGCATGCGTGTCCTCTGGTGAAAGTGAAATCCTCATTAACGTTCAAACGGTTGAAATCACGTCTTTATTTTTGGCTTCCTCTGATGCTGATAGCAAAGAGAGAGGAGATTCATGAGAAGGAACTGGCAGATGTTTGGGGTCCTGACAGGATCTCTCAAGGACGGTGTGACAGGTGAGACCCTCCAGCCACACAATCGTGGCCAAATGAAACACTTGAACCTTAGCAGTCAATCCCCTTACTCGTATGCAAACACATCCACAATAATCCCCGTCTCCCACGTGTTAGCCGACACAAAGATGATGCACGATATTTACATTTTCCAGCTGAGTCAATTGTGATTGCAAAAAGATGCAGTAACAGCGTCTGCAACGTAACACACAGTTGTTTCATCCCGTTTATTCTTTTCAAATGAAACCTCGTTGATTTTGGATGAGACTGGAAACAGAAGCCAGCTTTGTTGGACACAAACAAAGCTTTCTATCTAATAGAAGAAAACAACAGTTCATATAAATACCTGCTAGATGGTTGCATACAAATGTGCAAAAAAGGAGGGGGGGGGGGGTGTTTTGTAGCAGGATGATTGTAGTTTAATCTTGGCCCAGCATGTGTCCAGGCAACACTAATCAGCATCTTTACTGACACTGTTTTTGTGTCTATTTTCCGCCTGTCATGCCTTCATGTCACCTGTCAATGCGTGTGAAGGCTTAAACGCCTGTAAGAGGGTCTGATGTCCCCTCACATTGACCTTCCCAGAGGAGAGTTCATAGGGGGAGGTCCAATACGCTCTCTCCTGGGAAACAGCAGATTACACATCGCTAATTTTAACATTGCTTTCCCGATTCTGATGTCGTAACACAAAACAGACGTCAAACCAGGCTTTTACTAGTTCAGCAGCTACTTGAAGGCAACTTTGAATGGGCATTTCTATATTTGATTCACCTCCTGGACAGTTAGAGCACACTCCTCGAATAATTCGATTTTTATTTGTGTTTCCCAGTTATTCATCGGGGAGTTTGTTAAATAAACACAGAAACCGGGCCGATTCATCTACCTAAACAAAAACGTTAATTCAGCAAAAGCTTTGTTTATGAAGCAACAGTCAGGTACCAAAGAAGAGCCCGACGGTCAAGTGCGCAACTTTAGCAAAATGGGGGAAATACAATGAGAGTGGACTCACCAGTGCTCGTGCAGGATCAGCTCTTCTCTATGGGGACAGATGACAAGAGGCGCGAGGCGAACAGCCAAGCGAGGGGCTGAGATGGTGGACAATCCGCGCGCGCTCCCGGAACCCCTGGCTTAGCACGCGCGCCCACGAGGCGGCTAATTCCCTGACAGTTTCACACAGCAGAGAGAGGGAAGGTGTGATGCTTTCTACCTGCGTGTGCTGGCAGAATCAGAGCAATATTCATGGTTCTGGGGGAAATAACACATCACATCCATCACCCTGTGAACGAATGAAGGATAATAAAAGGGGCAAAAATGTGCAGATTTATCAAAGGACTGAAGTAAAAAAAAATACTGTTGCTGCAAGGGGCGCATGGTGGAAGATCAATTTTTGTAATCCCCTTTACAAATAGCAGTGGAAAATTATCCCATCAATTGCCTTTAAAGAACCTTTAAGCTGCTTTGATGACTATTTCAATAGCATTCACTCGAGCTGAGTGTCTAAATGGAGTGTGGAAACTGCAGTTATATTTCCTGTTCTTTCTTTGAATCTGTCTACCTCTAAAAGGAATACTGGGGGAAAAACAAATGACAGGCAAAATGTAGTTATAGAAGAACACAAATTGGAGTTTATTGTTAATTGTGATATGGTTGGTTTACATGGATATACAACATTTCCCTTGGATAAACATATATGTTGTCCTTCTCTCTTTAAGCGCACTGTCTAGAGAGACAGTCACAGGCAGTGACAGACAGGACTGTGTGATGGCCGCGGGTGCCGTTAGTGCACAGGATGGGAACGCTGAGAGGTTCTGTCTTCACTGCAGAACAACACACACACTGTTGCTCCACAGCAGCCTTCTCCAGGGAGTAGATGGACTTACTGGGACATTTGCCCTGAGAGACAGACAGACAGACATGGGGTTATGACTCCACTGGATGGGTTGTGACTCCACTCATCGGCCGATCCACAGACCTCACAGTAGTGCAGCTCTATCTGTTGTTCTGACTGGCAGTCATCCACTTTGATGTAGTTGAGCGTCCCCACCGTCGTCTTACACTCTGGCTCCGTACCTTCACAGGTGGACACACGCTCTTAAATTATTACGACCACACAGCACTTTTGCAGAGATAAAAACTTACATGTCTCGCAGCAGGTGGTTCCAATCTTGTTTACTTTGCCCTGAAAGCCAAAAGAAGAAAAGATTTCTAACCAGTGTGAGGTGCAGTGACTTTGGGGATACTGTGAGACAGGTCGGAGGGCGATTTGGACAGCAATCATACCCCCTGGTCCAGGCAAGTTTGGCGGTTAAAAGGAGGACAGGTGGTAACTTTGGTCTGCAGCACAAGCTCTCCATTACTGTTCAAGCTGCAGGTGTAAGTGTAACACCCATCTTCCTGAGTGGTGTTCACCTGCAGCAGGAAATACACACCAGGATAAACTCATGATGTCCCTCCCAGAAACCTTAATCTGTCTGGTTAAAATGTTAATGAATAATGGGAAAATATTTCAAACACGCCAAGAATTAAGTACATCTGAGTAGTTCCAAAGTACAACATAATATTTTACATTTTGTTGTAGATGGGTGTAAAACATGTCTGGATATTAGCAGTTATAGGTATGCTAATGAAATGTGAATGATCATGTTTGTACAGAAAAGAAGAATTTGTTGTTCTTTGCCATACCGGTACACTGATTTGCTTCCCATCAGGTCTTTTCATGAAACAGGCCGTGGGAACACAGTGACCACAGCAAACATCTTCCTCCTTTTTAAGGATGTATCCCTAAAAGCATTAAGCTTAATTATTAGAAAACCATGAGTGCCATATTGTCTTAAAATGCAATTCATTAAAAGATTTACTCTCTGTAATTAACAGTTTGCTAACCCCTTGATGGGAATGACAACAACTGATAATAGTTACCATTGGGCACTTGGGGCATGTGATTCTCCTGCACGACAGTTTATATTTTTTCATTGCACCGTCTTCCACGGCACACTCACAGTGTGTGCACACATCGATCATCAACCTCTCCCCAGCCTACACCCACACACACACACACACGCGCACGCACACACACACACAAAACGCAGTTAAAACATTGTTTTTTCAAATTCTTAGGGTGTATAAATAAGGCTGCCTTACTCCTATCAGAGTGTGGTTGAGTACGCAGGCATCCAGAGGAACTGCAGGGAGAAATGCACATGTACTTTTATTGACATTCTTTCATTAACCAGTCTATGATCATACACCAGGGCTGGTACAGCCACATTAAGGCACATTACCAGTGTAACTCCAGTAAGACAGAGCCATCTAGTGGTCAAGGTTTTTGTTTTTTGTCTTTGATCATGGCATAAGTGTGTTTACCGCAGTGACACCACGGGCAGCAGTCCTCGGTGTTACAGCGCAGCTCTGTTCCCAGTGGGCACGACCGGGTCTCCACAGGGCGGCAGCTGACATTTGTTGCAGAGATGATCGCCTCATCATTTACTTTCACACACTGCTGTAACACACACTTATCGTGTGGAGACTGCCACACCTCTCCAATCTAGAGAGAGAGAGAAAAACTTTCAAATTAAATACAGAACAAGAGAAACAACTGAATCAGCATAAAACAACATTCAAAGTTCATTTCAATTATGTGGCGCAGCGAGGGGGAAAAAACCTCCTAGGATTATTTACTTACTTAATTGTAGCTGAAAATACATAATAATTCAGACCTAAAGAGCAGAGGGACTTTAAATTTGTCATAGTTGTCCTAGACATACATACACGTCTCAATTTTGCCCCAATCAGAGAGTCCCCTCGCATCTCCCCCTTTGACTCCACGCAGCTGGTTGGTGTGCACTTCCCACAGCACTCTCTATTGGACTGAGTGTATGTAGAGCCCTGGAATGTATAATTATTCCCAATAGTTATAAAAGCATTACACAAAAGTCCATGTTTGGCATTTTGTGCATCTCACCTGAGGGCATGTTCGATCACACACGGGTGGTGAACACTGAGCCAAGTAGAGGAACCCGGTTTTGTCCTTCAGCTGGGTGCAGCTGCATTTCTCACACCCCTCTTCCCATGTGGTTCCTAATGGGTGAACCACACCCCCCACCACACAAACCTACAGACAAAATTTTAAAACAGGTAAATTTACAGCATGAGAAAGGTGGACAGATTATAAATCCATATACTGTATACAGACTCACTTTGTCTGGCAGGCAGGATGTTTCTGTGCAGCCACAGTCATTGGTACTGGAGGTTGTGATGAAACCAGCAGCGCAGGATTGGGTGAAGTTCTGGCAGTTGCACACACATTCAAGCACATCGCAGCACTTTGTCTTTTTTATTGACAGCCGGCGATGTGCAGGGCAATCAGGGGGAGCCTGACGGAAGCACTCTTCTTTTTTGCAGACTGTTGTAGGAAAAAATAATGTAAACGACATTACATCTGTGTACTCTCTCTCTCTCTCTCTCTGTTTCTCTGCATGTAGACAACTTAAATATAACAGAGAAAGACAGATTAGATGTCATACCGCACTCGTGAATAGGCTGGCACTCTCCCGGGTTTTTCAGAACAACAGTCTGACCATCTTCACAAAAGGGTACTTCAGGAGGGTCACAATTCACCAGATCACATGCTAAAAGGTCACATGAATGTTGATTAAAAAATTAAGCCAGGCTAAATTGTTTTATTGACGCACGTGCATTTGATCTGATTGTGGTTCTTAGTACGAGTGAAGTAATGCTGCCACGTACCACACTCATACTCTGGACAGCACTTTGAATCACTCTTCTTCCTCAGGACTTCACAAGGTCCACACACAGGAGCTGTATACATGTACAGCAAAAGCTTTACATGCTTAATGCACAACAACATAGTACTGGTAATAGTAAAATGTTAGCAAATGTTTATCAAATGAAAAGAGCACCAAAAAGAAGCTTGCCTTTAATGTCATTGCAGGGTCTGGCAGTGCAATTAATGTGTTGATGGTCTAAGCACATACAAATCAAACATGGGTTCTCCTCTGGCACCCAGCTTTGCATGTACTGTACAAACAAGACAAGCCACATTCATTTTAAGTACCTACTGTATTACAAATCAACACTAGAGGGCACTAGCAGCACACTGTAAAAGACCTTCACACCTTCAACAGTTGCGCCATTTAATTCCTTTAGAAAGGGTCTTTTACCAGTTTTTATAATCTTGATTTTAATTAAAAGACCCGACTTGTGGGTGTTTGCATGTGTCTTACCCCGTATGTGCGTCCCTGTTGTTCCACACACTGCCTGCATGCCTCAGGTGACACACATTGGCCATGATGCAAAAGAGTACCTCCTCGACAGAAACAACCCTCTGTGGGTGTGTCCATACATGCTGATTGGTTACCCCTGGCAACCCACCAGTCGCTTGGCAACGTCTGTAGGGTACTGCAGTCCTCTATGCACCCTGTGCGACATGCATCATACTCCATGGAGCCGGGACACTGTAACGCTACAACAAACAGACCAGGCAAAAGTTTAGTTTTGTTCAATTTGGGTGTGTCCCGAAACACATGCACTAAAAACCGACTCACGGCAGAGGTGGGGGCGCCTCCAGTCAATGCACACACCCCTCTCCCTACAGAGGCGGGCATAGGCAGAAATAAGCTCGCACACGTCTGACTGCTTGCACGCCTGCTCCTCACACTTGGAAAGGAACACCTGGACAGGAATGTGCGCGTGGCAGGGTTTGAACTCCTCAGAGCGCAGGGCCTGGCATCCCATTGCTGCCCCAGCCACACAGACAGCACTCTTGATTGATTTACACGTTGCACCATCTTTATTGTCAGCCCAGTCTGAGACAAACCCAGGCTGGTCTGTGGTTGTGCTGCCGTTACGTAAAGAAAGGACATTGAGTTTATCTTCTCCGCAGGCACCTGGGTGATAGATGAAGGGAAAGAGCAGATGTTGAAGGAGAGTGAGTGTGACACAAGCTGATAAACTGAGATGATCTAGGAAATTCTATAGACATATGTTACCGCAAAGCCCAGCAGTGTGTCCCATGGTGGCAGAGCTGGGCACTGTGATGGTGAACTCATTGGTGTGCGGCGTGAAACTCAGGTGGTAGTCAGGATCCGATTTAAGCTGGAGCATCACGCCTCCATAACTTACCAGCTCTAGACCTGCGTACTGCCGAGGCAGCGCAATTTCTTCTCCATCAATTGTTACCTGCACAATTCAACACATTGAATGTTTCTTAGGAGTTCACTGCATGTACCCTGATGCACCAAAACTAATCTCACCGTCATATCGTCCTTTAGCATCAGCTTATGCGGCCCGTGGTTCACCTCTATGGCTTTCATGCAAACCTGGTAGTAATTATTTGAACGTTGGCAAGGTCCAGTGTGAAGTTTGACCTCTGACCCCTTACTGGCACCTTTGCTGACAGTCAGCAGTGTGTACGTACATGAACCCTCCCTATTCAGCCGGAGTGCCAAGCCATCAAACCTCACCACATGATTGGTGGAGCTGCCCATACACATGCCTGTCCACACGGTGAGGAGACAGAGAGTATTAATAGAGCCATCAGAGAGATGTGGCATCCAATAGTCATAAATAGAATACACACTAGTCTTTGTTCACAACCCAAGTGGGAAATGAGCTGAAATGAGAAACTGTGTAATCCTTTTGATGTGCTTACATGGACATTCCCAGCGGCATCCACAGGTCTCCTGAACTCTGACAGGTGGCATATTGTTGCTACAGGCTGGTGGCTCCAGGCTGTCACAGCTGACTTTGAGGTTCTTCATGGTCATTTCTCCACTAGGTTGGCACAGAACAGAGTGGCAGCCATCCTCCAGCATCCACGACTCCCCAGGCTGAAAACATGTTAACGCTGCACATTAATGGCTGTGAGCCACTTTGGTAATGTGCTGCCTCTGTAGCAAGTGTTCCTCACCTTCCTCTCCTTCCCGTTATCATCAACACACACCCCTGTCCCAGCTGAAACACAATTAAAAAGGGTATGTTTTTAGGCTCTTACCAGGAAATATAAACTCGGGTGTATATGATGTGTACGCACCTCTGCATATTCTTTCTATATAACTGTGGTCCAGAGTCAGCAACATTAGAAGTTGATCCATACTGTTCAGGTGAAGCATGTTGTCTTGATTGTGATGGCGGCCAAGAAGACTAAGCTGGTTCCTGTCGTAGTTCGGTCCCACTCCAATGGGGAAAACTGACACACCTAGAAGGAAATGAGACTCGTACCAGTGGAACTACACTAGAAGGGGATTTTGGATGGTTAATCTAATGTTGACTGTGCATTTGACCTGCTGCCAGCGCTTCATTTGCTGCCTCTTTAACATCATCAGTAGATGTATCAGTCACCAGCATCACCACAGCCTTGGCCACGCCGGCTCTTCCTCCGCTGACTGATGAAGTAGCCATCTGCACGGCGAAATGCAGGGCGGAACCTGCAAAAGAGCAGAGCAGGTGGGCAGCATCAGTTGGCATCGTTGTGGGTCGATGTGTTTGCTGCTGTGTCCAATACCTAGCGCAGGGGCAGCGGCAGTCCTTCTCGGAATGTCCTCCACCAAGTGGAGGAGGTTAGCTTTTCGCTGTTCCATCCTCCACATGACCTCTTCTGTGTTTGCAGCACCATATTGAACAACACTCACCTGAGTGCCATTAGTCCCTGGAAACATTATCAATCATTACTATTAGTGTAGAAAGGCAGGGGATCTATACCTGTAGTTAAAGATTTTAATTAAAAGTCTTTTTTGCTTTAAGTAGCTCCAAACATTTCAACCAAACTTGATGGTTAGGCACGTACCTATGTCAGCACTGTTGATGAAGTCTTTGACAAACGTTTTCATATCCTCAAGCTGCTCTCCAGCCTTTAGCAGGAACAGCACGTCCAATGGTTTCTTACACGGCACTGTGCAAAGAATTTTCAAATAAATAAAGGATGGTGGCTGTGTTTCTGCTAAATAAGTGCAATGAGAGTTGTTCACCTGAGGGTGGCAGCTTGGACAGTTTTGGGACCTTCAGGGGTGGCAGCGTGGGTGAGCGGGGTGTTACTGTAGAGCTCGTGATGTTCACCAATATGGGGACTAGAGTCATCAGTTCATCATAGCCGCTCACTATCATTGGTTTGCGGGGGGTACTGAATGGAAACAAGTCAACCTCCTGCACCCCTGGCCCGACGCCAATGGAATAAATGTCCACTGTACTGTTATATTGCGTCACTATGTCAGTAGGAGGGTTTTTTGTGATGAGGAAGACCAGCTGAGAAGGTTTGGGTTTACCTAAAGGCTGGTCTGTAGTCAGTTTCTCGACATTTGTGACAGCTGCTCCTGTGTTTGTTTTACTGCCACCCCTCCACCGAATCTCCCTCAGACGTCGCAGCAACAGGTCTCTGTGCTGCCTCAGCTCCCACCGACTAATCTCCATGGTGACTGTGACAGAGTACTGGATTACAGTGATACGAATCACCTCCTCCTTCTCTGTCAGCTGTGAGATGACATTTTCCAAGAAGACAAGCGTCTTGTTAAAGTTGACCTCCCCGACAGAGTCGGAGCCCTCTAAGATGAATGTCACATCTTTGGTAGGAAAGCTGGAGGCTTTGGTCTTTGGAGACAGGCCAGCAGGTGAGGTGGGCTTGGGCTTCAGACCAGGAGCCAAGGTCGTGGTGGCAGGTTTTGGTACTTCTGGTTCCATTCCCAAGGTGCAGAGGTAATCTGTTAGCTCTAACAGATGATCATTGAGCTCCCCTGTGCTGCTAAGCACATAGGCCCTGTTGTCTGGGCTGACTTTGGTGATGTCATTAATCTGCTGCATGTTCACCCCAGGACCCAGTGCCACCGTTAGCGTGGTGATCTCTTTCTTCCGCAGCAGCTTTGTGAGCCCCCGATCTGACCGAGGGTTGGCGCTCGCAGTCAAGATGATAGCAACGCGGCCGGCGTTGGGCCGTTTATTTTTGTCATAGATGTTAATAACCAGATACTTGATGGCCTCGTTCAAGAAGGCTACGTCTCCTCCAGTGTAATGCAGGTCATGAACATTCTTTTTAAACAGCCACTTCTGAACCTGAATGAATAAAATACAGACAGTCAGTAGAACGTCTGTGAGATGTTTTCCTGACATTTTATTATAGATTTAATGTAATTCCTTTACCTGCAGGTCATATGTTTTAACTCCAGAGTGGTAGAGCAACACTGTCGCTCGAGTGTGAGCTGAACCCATGCGAAATGGTTCAATCACCGCCAGGATGAAATCTTTTGTTGCTCGAAATTCATCTTCGCTCAGGGCCATCGAGCCATCCAGCAGGAATGCAAGATCCATAGCTCGGTCACACATGCCCTCAGGCATCAGTGTGGTGAAGGGTGCGGTCGTGAAGGTGATATAGGCAGGATTTGGTGTGGGAGTAGTGACCATGGCCAGGGAGGTACAATCCTCACAGCTCAGGGTATTCTTGTCACAGTGGCTTCAAAAGCAGGTGGTAAAGTCTTAGTTATTTATCATGGAAGAGAAATCTAAACATGTACAGCAAGTCCATGTGTGTGATGCAGTCGTACCATATTTTACAGTGTTCGGGATCATCGTGGTTTAGGATGACCTTGTTGCCATGTGAGATTCTCTGACCTTCGTGAATACACACCTGACACTCTGACGGATTTACACAACGCATGGCTACCTCATCCAGTAGTTGGCCTTCAAAATGTTGAAGCAAGTTAAAAAAAAGCAATGCATCCATCTGTATTTGGCATTGTACTTGGGACATATTTTGGCACCTGGAGGACAGTAGGCATGGCAACCTTCCACACATGACAGTGAACAGTGGAGGGGATCTGGGTGCTGGCAGGTGACTGGACAGGCAGGGCCACAGGTATTATACCTCCACTGGCATAACTCCTCCCCTGAGACTGCATTCCTTGGATTCATCTCTTCACAGCTCACAGCTGAAAAATGTTGAGTGGGATGATAAAATTTTAATAATAATGGAGCAAAACTGTGACCTATACCAGCGGATTTGTGAGAACTCACGGCAGAGCTCATTGGATCTCCAGCTGATGGATACACCTTTCTCTGAGCAGGCCTGAGCATATGCAGCAATGACATCACAGAAACATGCGCAATCACCCACCGATGGACAAGAGCAGGCTGCCTCCACACACATATCTACATAAGGCTCTGCATCCACCTGCGGCCACACAGGAAAAGTTTTTTTTTAAAATGGTGGAGTCATAAACTGATAATATGAGTGATGTTATTTCTTGCATCGTTACACTCACCTGGCTGTTACATTCTTTAAAAAGAGGACCAGTGATGACGCGGCAAGACTGTTCTACTGTTACCAACTTGACAATGTTGTGGCTGCAAGGTGGAGGTATCTACATACGCAAAGTAAGATTTGTCAGATTTTCAGATTCTCATTATGATTTAGGTATCAAAGCTCCATGCAGCACATGTAATACATCAACACTGAATAATAAGTGTGGTCCTTCAGTTTCAGCCCAGATGTTACCTGTGTGACATCAGCACAGCTGGGACTAACTTTCCAGGAGTTTCCAAAGTGGGAGGAGTCCACCTCCAGCTGGTTGTTGCTGCTCATCAAATCATTGTTGACATTCCCATCAAAATTACCACACAGGCCACACACCCGGTCCTGCAACCCACAGCATGCATTTGGCACAGATATTTGGTTAAAAACACAAAAAACGATTAAGATTCATGTCAAAACTCAGGCAGGACCAAATCTGTACCCTGTACTGGGCGGAGATGTGAACCAGGAGTCGAGTTCCCCTGTCCCAGCTGAGGGAGATTTGTTTCCCCAGCAGCAGAGTGTAAAACTGTCCAGATTGGATGATCTCCACCTGTGAGCTCTGCAACACCGGCTTCTTCATCTTCACCTGCAAACCAGAATGACTTGCAGTGAAAAAGTGAAGAAATCAGTTTCAAAAGAAATATTTCTTATATTGTTATTGCACAATGCCATTTCTGGCTCTTCTTTTTATTTGATAAATTAATCTTACCTCTCCTTTTTCCATTACAATCAAGCCTCCACGGTAGTAGATTCTGACAGATTTTGCACAACGACGTCCTATGAGGCCACAGGCTTCATTCTCCACCAGCACCCTGAATGAACCCTCCTCGCCATTACACATATCCTGGCAACGTATGGAAGTTAATTCAAGATAAATGTTGGATGAGAAACATGAAAGGGTGAAGAGTGGTGAAAAAACCGGGGAGACATTGACCATCTAACTATCTCTTCTCATTGAAATTCAGACACTGAAGACATGGCCTAAATATGAACTGTTCTGAATGTAATTCATTCATATCTGAGACCAATAAATAAACCACGTCCCCCCATTTTTGACATCAGCAAAATGTCTTTTTTTTTATCTCTTACCTGGACCAGAACATACTGGCAGAGGCCAGGGAAGGAATATTTGAGGCCATCAAAGCTGATGTAGTGGCTCTCACCCACAGTTCGGCACACACCATCACACACTTTCTCTGTGCAGCGCCACTTCCTGTTTTCACACACACTGCAAGCGACAAAAACTCCCAACGTGAGCAGAGTGCAGCTGTTTCACATCCGATGGTATAAACGTGTTTTACCAAGTGTTGCAGTCTACTGCTATAGACTGCCCTGACGTGTATGGCCTGTTGTTATGGTAACATGGACACTGTTCAGGTGCGATGCAGTCTTTGCGATTACGGACCTGAAATTAGTCGATCAGCATGTTTGGTTTTAGAAGATGCTGCAGTGTTTTTCAACACACCCGTGCAAAACAACACGCCACCTACTGTGCCAGGAGGGCATAGGCAGCCAGGGATGCAGGAAAGACTGACGCAGGGTAGATCCAGATTCTGACACGTTCTGGCACATTCAAGACCATTTTCTCCAACATCGCAGTTTGAACGGATGAGCGGAGGTGCACACTGAGCTGACCTCCGCACTGCAAACAAGAAAAGTAATATGACTTGTTATGTGTTTCAGAAAACGGGCCAAACTACCCTGCTCACATTGTACCTCTGGATGGTGTGAAGTCGTCGTCGTAGAAGAGGTCAGACAGTGAAGCGCTCGTTTCAGGGGAGCTGCAGTGCATCGCCCCCTTCTCACATTGGCTAAAATAGAAGTTAGATATTGAAATCCGCATGCAGGAAAACTGTCTTTGATGTTCCAGAACACAGCAGTCACTAACCAGATGCTGTTGTGATCCGCGTAAACGTCGTTAGGCTGGTAGAGCTGTCCGTCGTGCAGACAGGTACACAGGTCGGCCGTCACGCATTCTCCTGAATCGCTGAGGTATTTCCCTGCAGGACAGAAGCAGCCCTCCTCGCATGCCTTCTCGCCCTTACAGCCCGGTTCCAACCCAGACAAAGAACGACACGTTCTTTGGCACACACTCCCACAGGCTTCGTACACCTGACCCCCAGTGCACTTCATCTCTGGGAAAAATCAAACCAGCCGAGTGTTACTGGAAGCTCTAGTCAATTAGTGGGGAATTATGATGGATTTGTAATTTCCTCTACTGTAGTGTGTAGTTTAGCACAGATTGATATTCTGATTTCTCTGCTGGGTTCCTGTATGGTCAGATAAATGTGCTGTCATGCAGAGTTACCGCAGAGCGAGTGGGACCTCCAGCTGAGTAGCACTCCTCTGGCAGCACAGGCTGCTGCATATGCAGACAGAGCAGTGCAGAGGCACTCCTCGCTGTCCACACAGGCACACACATCATAGCGACAGATCCGCTGGAACGGCCCGGGGTTTAACAAAAAATGGCACGCGCTGAACTCGTCCGACAGGATCACTGAACACGCTTCCTCCGCAAAGCGCACTAAAAGACATAATATAAGAAGATGTAAGTGATAATTTGCTGGAGTGCTGTTTGGGTATTTATTTATTTCCCAGTTTGGTCTTGATGATGATGGTGCATCATAGGTGTGTTTTACCTCTTTTAGGGTTGACAGCACATGGGTCATTCTCATATTTGTGGCCAGAGTCACAGTCACCATTGATCCTCCAAGACTGGCCAAAAGCCTGAGGACCAGCCTCAACCAGGCCAGAGCCAGACAAGAAGTCATCACCTTGGTTACCATTGTAGTTTCCACAGAGACCACAGGTCTTTCCTGCCCATTGTGGTCCCAGCTGAGGAGATTAAGAAAAGTTAGTCCTGTATTTAGATAGCTGTCATTTTGAGAAAAAAAAAAAACACCATCACTACAGATATTTGGATTATTCCAACCTTAAACAATACGCGACCACGTCCATCCCAGTCTAGGCGGAGGTCATCTCCAAACTTTACATGAACAGACTGAACAGACCTCTGGATATGCAGGTGACCTGTGAAGTTGCACATCGATTAAAAACAAAGCAAGTAATATGTAGGTGAAATAATGGTTGCTATTGCCTTTTGTTGTGAGTGAAATGACAAAGAAGAAAATTTACTTTATCAATAATACTCAAGGTGTGAAGACCTGATTTATATTCCCATAGCATACCATGGTGCATTGGCGTCTGGATGTCCATGCTATTGACAGAGACGACTCCTCCGTGCTTAAGCTTCACTGTCATGTCCTCCAGGGAGGGCAGACTGAGTGTTACTGAGCGCGTGCATACGGCAACCTCATCATCAGCACACTGGAAGAAAACACCCAAATTCCGCACATTGAGAGAGAAAAAAAAGAAAGCAGACTTATAGAGGATATACACCAAATTACCTGCACATTCTCGATAATGACAGAAAAGCTGTTATCCACACAGTCTCTTGACAGCAGGTACTGGCAGCGGCCGGTGAAGGTGAAAAACTTGTTGTCAAACGTCTTGAAGTGAGACTGACCGACCACCAAACACTCGCCTGGATAAAGGGAGCGAATGCAAAAGAGTGAATACAAGCAATAATTGATTGTTGTTTTTAACCAAGGAATGAGCATCGTTGAATAATGCTGTTTGTCTCTCTCTCTCACCAGGGCAGCCTTCATTGGTGCATTCCCAGGAACCATGGCGACACACGCTGCAGGAAAGTTACGGTTCAGTCAGCAGGAGCCAAGGGTTTGTGCATTTATGCATGTCACTGTTTTCTCACCAGGTGTTGCAGTCCTGAGAGATGGAGGATCCAGGCGGGAAATGTCGACCCATGTGCACGCAGGAACACTGGGATACCTCCACACAGCGGGTACCGTCCAAAACTTTACCCACTGAAAAACACAGGCGTTACCACGAGCACCAGTGCGAGAGAGAAGAAGAGAGGCAGCCAGTGGGAGGTTACCGGGGCATCTGCAGCCATCCATGCAGTCTTCCTTACAGACCTCCTGAATATTGAGACTGTGACAGGTTGTGGAGCAGGACTTGGTGCATTCACTGTACTGCATCCCAGTTGGACATTTGGGGACTGAGTAACACATCGGGTAAATCTAATTAGTTTATTAATTTAAATTGACAACTGCTCTTTCTATTGATTGTGTAGCTTACAGCACTGGCTTTCCTCTTGCCAGCCATGAAGAGGCACCCCATGTGCATGACAAGTACGAGCGAACTCCAGCAGGAATGGACAGTAACAGTCTTCACCGTCTGTCTGGTCACAGTAACACACCTCTTGCTCACACAGCAACACAAACGCCTCAGGAGAGACCAGATGAGCGCAGCGGAGAAAAACGCTGGACGTCTGCAGCTTTCTACACCCGGACAGGATCTACAAAAACACATGCAGGAATAAAAAACTGAAACTGGCTACAAACCTTAGGGTCAGTTGCAAATGTGGGGTGCCTCTGAGAATGAAGTAAGAGAGGAGATAGGATGGCAGATTGATTGAAAGCACTAAGTTTGGATGAGAAGCAGCAAAGAATGGAGCGCTCCTTAAACGCAGAGCTACATATCAAAGCAACTTCGTAAAGACAGGAAGTATAACAAAGATTACCAAAATCAAAAACAGGCTGAAATTCATACAAAATGAGTGTGCTGATAGTATCTGATGGTTTCATATTAACATAAAGAGTTGACTGTTTTCATGCGGGTGTTTACATGATACAAAACTCAAACTACCAGCCCACCTACATTCAGCAAACTACTGTACAGGTTACAGAGCAGCAGACAGTTAACAATTTCCAATATTAGACAATGATAAAACACACAGCAGCACTTTATTTTTGAAACGTGTGCAAACATGAGAAAAAGTAAAATTTGAGAAGAAGAATGACAAAAGTTTGTGTTGTACATGGTAAAAATGAACCAGGTCAAAATTATGATGTAATATGCAACGTCTGTGTGTGTGTGTGTGTGTGTGTGTGTGTGTGTGTGTGTTCTCTTCTCACCAGTGAGGAGTCTTTTGAGCCATTGCAGGATAAACCGTGATTTGACACACGTTGGCAAATCTGATCAGCCCCTTTCACAGCCCATGAGTTTGCAAAGTCATAGCTGTCTTCAGTTGGGAATCCTAAACACAGACGCACACACACATCATTGTACTTCTATCTTTGTGAGGGCTGTCATGAACATAATACTCTCAAACTTTCAAACAGTCCTTTGAACTTGTGACAACCAGCAAAAATGTTGCAAAAATGTTCTCACTTTGCTAGTAGAATGCATATTTTAGTACTCAACATGGGGCAAGTTCAAGAACACACACCCGTAGATGATAGATATTTTCTTAATCTCATCCTACCATGTCTGTTTCTCTAGCTTTCCTTTCCTGTAACAAGTTGCTATTCTTCCTGTTTCTGTGCTGGTGACTCATTTCCTAGGTTCTGCTGCTAATGAACCCTTCATACTTTCACACTATCTTCTTTACATACATTGTTTCAGACTTTTTGACCAAAAGACCCACGTGGCCTTACCTTCCTGAGCAATATACTCATCAGCTGAGTCGGTGTTGAAGTTGCCACAGAGGCCGCAGGTGTGATTGGTGTGGTGTTTGGTCAGAGTCAGGGCGATGTTAGCGGCGTTATCAATGGTAACAGTAAAGCCAAACTCCTCACTCGAGAGCTTGTAAAATCCAAGCTCCGTGCCCACAAACACGCCATGAGATGCATGTGGCAGAGATAATCTGCGACAGGAATCAAATGTCAAACATCTGCAGTCCATCATTTTTCTAATACAGCACAGAAAATGATGGGTTGTTTTCCCCCCCACAAATATGCAACCTCTTATCTCCTTGTGAGAGCTGGCCGTCTACAGACAGGTGGAGTTCAAATGCGTCCCCCAGAAACAAAGTGACTCCAGTTCTTTTGCCATCAACAAAATCACCTGTGGGTGATACATTTAAAAGTTTAACCATACAGCATCAATCCGAAGTGGCAAAGGAAGGAGAAAAGAATATAATTGGAGATAGATTCCTCCAGAAAACATGCATGTTGTGTTCCCGCCGAGCATCAATCTCACGGCATGGCGACACCATGTGACTGATAAGACAAGCTGATGCATTTAATATCATAAACCATCCAGTAGACTCACCCAGCAGTGTGAAGGTTCGATGCTTGCAGTCTCCAGCCAACAGGTAGCTGCAGTCTCCAGGGAACTCATATAGAACCCCGTCAAAGGTGTGAATGTGGTGTCGTCCAAACAGGCTGCACCTGCCTGACGCGTCTGCCACCAGAGCTGCACACACAAATTACATAAACATACGTCGAGAACCATAATCTTTCATGACGATCAATTTTGATGAGACCTAAAGTTGGAATCACCTGTCAGGTGCAGGAGAAGTAAAAATTCTTGCAACCACTTCTTAATACACACCTGAAACACACATGAATACACTTTAAATCCTCCCCATCTGTCATATAGACATCACAAATACTATGATTACTGCGTACATGCTGCATTCAGTCTTACCTCCATGACTTAATTAATCCAGTATCACAATCCAGTATCTCAGAGTAGAAGTGTTACACCATTTGTAACTTACATTCTTGAGTGCCGTGATTAATAAGCTTGAGAGGTGATGCTTTGTTATGAAGACTGACACTCAGTTGAGCAGTTTTATAGGCACGCATACCCCTGCCCTGTTGTCGCAAGCTTTCCTGAAACACTCCACCCCTTTCCAGGTTATTTCTTCTAAAATCCTACTATGATCCACAGTCCACTGGCTGCAGACTGACACCATCAAACACATTCAGCAGGACAATACCAGGATGTGCCCGCTGATCGCCTGGTTGAGTGATTAGTCTGCGAATACATAGCTGCACTTCTGCCAACCCAAACAATTCATGTGGAAAACACTCAGAAGAGATATCTCACGCACCCTTGGTGCTCTGGTGGTGCCAAATGCTTTAATTTGTGACAAAGCCACAGTAAAACTGACCTCCCAGACACACGCACGCACACACACATACGCACAAATGTAGAGACTGGGAAGGTTCACAGATAAACACTCCCAGGTGAAAGTTTCCCCAGATTTTCTCTGGTTGATAGGTTGATAACCAGCTTTGCACATCCAAACAATGGCCGACAGACAAGGGAATTCTCTGAATTTCAGAACTGTGTTTGAGTTTATTACATGGACAACAACAAGTGCAAAGGTGCAATGGTCAGCAGGAGCATGGGGCCTGGAAAAAAGGAATCTGAAAATGGACACTATATGCTTGGCAACTGGTCAGGAAAGGTTCCCCAATCAGGATGGGAATTTCAACGCTGCAGGAGGGTTCAACGTGGAAAATATTCTGTCCAAATTTTCTCTTCAGGGAGATATTTTTCTGATGTACACTTGTTTCTTTCCAATCAGTGCTTTGTGGCTTTTTTTTTACTTTAAAAGTATCCAGAGTGCTTTTTGAACAAGATTTTCTCATTTAAAATCCTTTTTTACATACCTAGGTTATCAGGAAATATGTGATAAGTGATGTCTAATTTCAATTATCCAAGAGTGGGGGACAAAACATTGGAGGTGCTTTACATTGTCAAGATCATTGTGTGGTATCTGAAGCTTGTGTATTGATCCCCAGTAGGCCCTGTTTCCGAATTTCTGAAGAGGTTCCACATGAGTCCTGTTACGGGTGCTATAATGCGCTCTCATGTGCTCTCACATGTTGGTGCTATACCATGTGGTTGGTCATATAGTGTCATGAGATCAGAAGAAAGGAGTGTGTTTACTTGACCATATATAAAAGGGGCTACCGAAGTAAAGACTTCGGAGATCTTCACCACCGGGACCACGAAACCTCCCTCGGACAAGCTGCAGCATCCGATTGATGCCTGACTGTTCTCTTCAATAAACATCTCAAGTCGGTGTCAACGAAGATTCCTTTCTCATCAGCACATCTCAACTTCCACCAGAAGAAATTTACCACAATTGTAATGAAACGTTTTTTTGGATTACATTTGACCTATTTGTGAGACATAACACCTCGTCTTTAGAAGTTGGCTGGAGCTTTTCAGTGGACAGCAGTGAAATATAGTGGAAGATTTTGTTTTAGTTTTGGGCTTGATTAGCCGATTAGTTTTGCAGTACAAAGGTTACTCAACAAATTAGCCAGTGTTGAAGAGGATCAAGTAAACAGTGGAAAGTTTGAGTATCTGCTGCAGCACCACCCGAGCTGTGAGCACACAAACATGGACCAATGATTTACACGGTTGGAGAAACATCATCAATCAAAAAAAAAAAGGCCAACTTCTCGATTTGAAAGACAAATCAAGCAATTGAAGAGAATTGTGTTTACCTTGTTACCATGTGTTCTACCATATGTTTCTGTTTTCTGTTAGAAGTGCTTTAGAAGTTAGGAATGGTAGAACATTAGCAAGTGTAATAAAGATCAGTGACCCTTCCATGACATGATTGTTGTTTAGACAGTTGTAATCGCAGGAGCCAGTCAGGCTGAAGGTGTAAAACACCCATCGTAAAACTGGACAGCAGAGTGGTCTTGATAAGTTCATCTGCAGGAAGAAGGTGAACTTTGACCTGGCCATTTGGGAAACAATGGAGAACAAGGACTGTACCAGCCTCCAATGGGACTGGAAGAAGAAGACGAGGTCACCCAAGCAGAAGGACTGGATTGGACTGAATTAGCATCAATAATTTGCATGTGTTTCTATAAAAGACTGGGTCAAGGGATAGTTAGGTTGTCAGACCTCATGCCCGGACAATTGACTTTGTTATTGTAGGGTTATGAACTGGCCCGGAGCTCTGTAATATTTGTATCTTGAATTGGTTTTATTTGCTAAATACATTTTAAAATTGGCAACAAATAACAATTGTGTTCTATCATTGATCGTGAATCCTGCAATAACATATTAACATGTCATTTAAGACTGTAGAGCCACAGTCAACTCTTCTTTTGGACAAATTTAATTATTGTATAACCTTATTTTAAGTGTTGTATTTTAACCTACAGATCGTTTCTACAATCTTTTATTCATAATTGAAATAAAACAGTGACCATAAAACATTTTGAATTTAATCAACGACAAAACAGTTAACAACAGAACTGAGATGCAGCATGTGCTTAATCTTTAGAGGTGGTTGAACACATGTGGGTATTTCTCTCTCGTATAGATTCCATGCTCGTGCACGGTCCTCAATCGTGTACATTAGCCTCTAAACCACCCTTTGCTCTCCGGAAACGCGTCTTTCTTATTGTGGAACAATGACGTCATCGCACTGCCGCAGGGAAAACCCACAGCACGCCGATGGTTGTTTCATTGTACACACAATTTCGGTTACATATATTCTTTATGGGGCTGCTTAAATTTGAAAATAATAATAATCAGCAATATTATTTCCAGACCCCCAGAAGAGAGCAGCAGGAGGCTGGATGTTTCCATTTGTAATAAAATAAAGAGCGTCACCAAAAAGCCCCGTGGGAATGACAAAAACGCTATTTTAAACCGTCAGAAGCGGAACTCAAAGAATAAAGCTCTGCTTTTGCATCCCGTTATGTGAGAGGGCGGGCCACGACAGACGCGCACAACACGACGCACGCAGCATTGCCGGCGCGTCGACAAATAACCTCATTCTGCCCGGACTGATCTGCTGCAGGTCCTCCGTTACTGTTCGGCTTGACCACGTTCTGAAAACCATCAGAACCACCATGGCCGCGCTGTCGGGAGGGGAAACTTGCATCAAACACTTGATGTTTGCCTTCAACCTCATATTCTGGGTGAGTTGCCATGAGAATATGCAGTGTTGATAACTCGGAGAATTAAATGTGTTCACTGTCTGTGGTTTATATGCGCTGCGCGCGTGTGTGAGTCACAGCTTTGTATGCGTGCGGTTTTAGAGCAGGTTCGTGAATGATGGCGCGATATAAGTCCCAAATATAGACTCGGACCGGGGGCGCAGACAGCCTCAGTTTGTTGGTTCCCAGTATATTCTGGGATGGCCACCAGTGAGCACACAAACACAGTGTCCCATGCGCGTCGAGTGCAGGCGGACAGGAAGAATAATCCCCAGTGGCCAAGTGACCCACTTCCAGCCAACGCACTGGAGTTTGCGCGCACATTTCAATATATGTGGTCGGGGGGTGGAGGGTTTGTACTGATAACCAAAAACTTCTTGGGACATATGTGTGTTGTGTATCTGACTCTGACGTTTTGAGTCCAGAGCCTGGAGGGTGTGTCATGTCCCCCCCCCCCCCCCCCCCCCCGCCCTTTTTTTATATATTTATGTGCGGGGTGGGTGCGCACGAGTGGCTTTAGTTGGATGCTTTGCCCTTTTATGAGCGCTTACAATTTGTGTAGCTATAGATAGAGCAAAGGACACGGCAGCTATTCATTACTGGGCAGACTGTTTCCCATACTTGCGTGTGCGCGCGCGTGTGTGTAGCGAGAGAGAGAGAGAGAGAGAGAGAAAGAGAGATATAATGATTTACATTTGGGCATGAGCAGTTTTTGCCTTAAGCATTTTAAAGACATCATTACCAATAAGGAGTAATTGCACTTAATAGAGAAACCACAATATCCTGCTATGAGCTACCACAGATGTGATTAAAGGGGAAGATCCTGCCACTGATCCCATGAGATTTACAGTTTCTGATGAGCCTGAGTGCCCACGGTGTCTCAAGATCAGATACAGAAACTGTCGGCGTAGCCTGTAAGGTGCAACAAACATGCTGCAGGACTACATTGTTTCTATTCTTAAAATTTAGAGTTTAGTCATGCCTCAACAGAACCCCCCAGTAATATGAACCTGCACACACACACACACACACACACACACACACACATACACACACACACACACACACACACACAGAGTAGTCTAATGTGACTAGTAAACACTGGAAAATGGAAAGACAAGCAACAGGAAGGGAGTCATGCACAATGGGGGTGGTTTTTTATGCCACTCCCTTTAGAAAAAAACATCAGGTGATTGCATGAAGGCGTGGAGAAGAGTGGAATTTCACCACACGGCTTCGTATGGACACTTTCCGTTTCCTCCTTGGAATAGGTTGAACATTCAGCATGGCTCTGGCTGGAGGAATTAAATGTGTCAAATATTTGATGTTTGCTTTCAACTTGCTGTTCTGGGTAGGTGAAGCTCACTTTTCCTCTAGTCTTATCTTACATACTGTGCATGTAAGCATGCATGCGAGCAAGAGAAAGTGAAAGGAAGTTGGCACTTTCGTAGATCATCCTGCCATTTTGTTCACACGGGGGCCGCTAAAATAAACACTTACCAGCAACCAGAGTTAGCCCAAACAACTCTGGAATAAGGACACCTATGACTGTGATGGCGAACATGCACAAACAAGTTTGGACTATAAAGTTGACGCCATTCTAAAATCCAGTTCTGTTAGTCAGATTCTAAAGCAGTGTCTGTCCAGGCCAAAGGTCTCCTCTACTATTTAGCACACGTAGTAAGAGTGGGTAAGAAAGGCTTATAAATAATGAATAAAAGCTCTTTTTTCAGGCCGCAGGTGGGCGTCCTCTCAAGTATGGAGGAACGCTGAGATGACATGAAGAAGGGTTTGGAAATCTAAAACGATCAAACAGCTGACAGGAGGGAGGTGTCAGTGTGATATTCAAAATGACAAAATGGACGTTTGAAACTTCAGACATCCTGAGGGAGATCTGCTCATTGATGCCGGGAGGGACGTTCAAAAATTAGAGTCACAATCCGCCGTGCATCCTGTCTGGGGCTTAATTGATCAGAATTTCTCACTAATCTCATTTGTCCTGAGAGCCAGCAGCGGGGCGGTCCGTTACAAATATGGATTATACATAAACCATCGGGCACTGTAACTGCAGAATTCATGTTGTTGTTGTTGTTGCTTCAGCTTGCAGGCACTGCTGTCTTTGCTATAGGCCTGTGGCTGAGATTAGACCCAAAGACCAAAGGTCTCTTTGAAGGACCAGACGCGCCATATGTGTTTTACACCGGTAAGAGGCCCCTGCTCACCCAGCAGCTATCAAACAGACCAAAGTTCAAACGCTGTGCCTCCCAGGTCCCACCTAAACCTATATATGTGTGTTTAGGTGTGTACATCTTCATAGCGGCTGGAGCACTGATGATGGTGGTGGGATTCCTGGGATGCTGCGGGGCAATCCAGGAGTCCCCCTGTATGCTGGGACTGGTTGGTATCCTGTTTTAAAACCTCATCTGCATTCCTTTTTTAAAATTTTTAGTTTCAAATACTTTTTAAAAACTCCTTTTCTGCACTGTTTGAACTGTTTAAGTATGCGGCAACAATCAGAGGTCTTTATAGCTCAATAACCTTAACTAAGGACTGCCACAACAATGCCAAGGCCAGACTAGAGATGTCCCTGCACCAACTTGTTGTGTCCCTCCCTCCCCTCCCCCACCCCGTTTGGCCTTAATCTTCTTGCACTCAATCCCTCGGGAGGAGGGTGAATCTATGTAAATGAGCACTAACTACAGTACACTTAAGTAACATTTAGTTTAGTTTAATGAAAACAGAGTGAAACAAGAAGCTGACTTTACTGAATTGTTTCTTTTATTTCTCATGCAGTTCTTCTTCTTCCTGCTTATCATATTTGCCATTGAGGTGGCAGCTGGTATCTGGGGATTTTCCAACCAAACCAAGGTTATAATATAGCAGATAGATAAGAAACATGCAAAATAAACTGCATAATAGCAGGTAAGAGGGAAGTATCACATCAGTGTTGTCTCTCACTCTTTGCAGGTGGTGGATGACATCACAACATTCTACCTACAGACCTACAATAACTACAAGACAACCAAAGACGAGCGTCTTAAAGAGACTCTACGTATGATCCAAACTGGGGTGAGGAGCCGTCTAACTCAGGATGAATCGAAGGCTTTAGTAAAAGGAAACTTAGTGTGTGCTTTATTGATAACATTGGGCCAAAAATCAAAGATGAAACATCAGAAGGGGTGTAGGAAATAAAAAAACATAATTTTAAGACAACATGACAAGATTACATAAATATTTTGGCTGTAATTACTATGTAAACTATATGTTATCGTGAAATTCCAAACACTGAATCCTGTTTTAGTTTCATAAAACTTACAGATTTTCCTTTTCGGTTTTGTTGACCGCGTGCAGCCTGTTAATGCCAGATATTGTGTGTTCACAGATGGACTGTTGTGGACCAACAGGAACTATAATAGATGACGCCAAAGACACTTGCCCCAGCAGAGACCTGCTGGCGCAGTTAATTACAAAGGTAAAATCACTTTAAATGTGTCGATAGATCATTAGCGTTTATATCTAGCAAGCAACGCCCAAACTAATGAAAATGAATCATTGAATATGAGATAACAGCCTACAAATATATTGCAGCTGAGAGTGTACAGACTATCTGGCAGGTGTGAAGAGTTTTTCATCCTTCTCTTTTAAGATTCCTTGGCTTTTTCGCCATGTTACTATAGCAACAATGGCTTGCCGGAGCCTACTTTCTCCTCATGCCGTCTGCTGTATGTGCAATACATCACATTCTGCTGAGGTTTAGTGGACGCTGAGAGGAATCGTTCTTTTGTGTTGCAGAGCTGCCCTGATGCCATCGACGAGATGTTCGACTCCAAGCTCCACATAATAGGCGGAGTGGGAATAACCATCGGCATTATTCTGGTGTGTTTCAACTATTGTAACTCAGATCGGCTCACAAAAACCCTAAATAATGTCCTCCTCCGTCCTCTGTTACAGGTGTTTGGGATGATCTTCAGCATGCTTCTGTGCTGCGCCATCAGGAAGTCTCGGGAGGTGGTCTGAGATCCACCATTGCTCCCTGAAATAATTGATGTTGCATGATGTCATTCCTAGAGTCACGTGACTCTCCACTGCCAATAGAAACAATGCTTGTTCAGGGATGATATCCTGAAAAAAACAGGTGCCGATATTTCAGATTAAATCACACAGTAGTTATAACAGTGCCAGTGATATTTAGGCTCACTTTCATGAACCAGATGAGACGTGATTGTTTAGAATAATATGGATATCATCTGTGCTTCAGTGGCTATGTGGAACAGACGTGTGTGATTTATTTAGTTTTACTCAGTGGACTAAAATCAGTGATTGTGACCTGCTAATTGTTCAACCAGAAGATCATATTAGTGTATACTGACCACATTACACACCCAATGGCAGAAGGTGTCACACCTGCACCATAATCAAAGGCTCCTGCCAACATTTCGGTAGGATACACTAACTAATGAGTTTCTACAGTTTGTTTTCTGGCATCAGTCAAGTGAAACCATTGTTACTTGTAGCCAATAGAACACTGACTTGTGCTAACTGGGGTCTGTTCTGGCTTGGTATTAGAATAGCACTTCACATCCTTTGGATACATTTCTTAACTTCTCCTTTTTACTAATCGCCTTTGTTATTTTTATTGATTTTTTTTTGTAAAAGATTTGTACACCTAAGTGATTGTACATCACACGCAACCAGATGATGTATTTTATATTGTCTATTTCACTTATACCACTATGTTTCGCACAGACATAAACTCTGCGCCAAATAACCAGTAAACTCCGAGGGTATAAATCAACGGGGCGTTGTCTTTAATCACAACCTTTATTGATGGGCTGACACGGTGAAAGGGTGGGTTTTGTGCAGGATGCAGGCAGCCTTAGTTTAGAAGATCACTGCCACGATGAGAATGAAACTGGGCTGCTTCCCACTCCCAGTGGAAGGAATATCTGGAGGATCTCCTGCTTCGTGCCTCTTTGATATTTGTAACATCATGTGTGACTCATTCAAAGCACAAACACAGGGGCCTGTTTATTCCTCTTTAATGGAAAACTGGAAGCTATGATAATCACACTGATTAAAGTAAACACAGCTAATCCATTTCAGTAGTATGTTTACTTCTGGGGGATTACGGTTTCCCCGATAAAGGGGGAAACCTCGCCGTGAAAACAGCACGTCATTGTCATGAAAACAGAGCGAGGAAGTACCCTGTGATTCGGTTGTTGACAGTCAGGATTGGCCCTCTGACACCACACCCCAAAATATGAGATAACAAAAAAAAAACCAGGAAAAATGATGAGAACAAAGACAGAAAGTGGCCAGTATCAACACCTGCAGACACATCCCTTTTTGTTAACCAAAGGTCAACTTTTTGATCCAAACTGCGTATTTTGACGTATTTAGCTCCAGATTTGGCAGGACTTGGGCTGAGAACAGGATGGTACAGATAAAACCAAATATCTGGCTTCCAGCTGGTACAGTGCTTTGGTATTGCTTGTGAAAATTACACTCAGCAAAGTGTGTGAGAAAGCAACTCTTTTTTTGACCTCAGTTTCTATCGGTTATTGCTCTTCCCCTTCTGAGGATATGCTTCTAAGTCTGTGTGATCTTGTGTTTAAAACGGCGTGCGTCTGCAGCACAGTGTCCACCTGCAGAAGACGTGATGCACACTGCACCACGGCCAGGAGCAGCTGGTATTTACAGCTCACCGATTCCAATCCCAGCTCCTCTATGACTTTTAAAGATGCACTAGCCTTGCCACAACAATCCAAATCATCCATGCTCAGGAGGCTGAAAGGGTGTGAATGAGATTTTATAAAGTTCAGTATTTTATCTTGAGTGTGGAGGAAATGGCGCTGGCTGCAGGAGTAAATCTGCCTGGGCACCGTCAGCAGAGCATCGGCCAACAGTTGTGAAACTACGGAGGTGCCTATATCAGAGTCGCCAGAGTTTTTGTGGCGCTGTTGCAGAAGAGCACGGGTTAACAGAAACTCAAATGTTCCACCTGCAGGTATAACACAGCCTGGTTCCGACACAGCTAAAGGATGGGTTGGGAAGCACGCGCTTCCTTCATCATTCAAGGTCTTTTCTGTTGCTTTTGCTGAGGTGTTTGCCAGGGGTTGCCATGCTGAAAGCAGCATGAGGATGGCATCCAGGATTGCAGATGCATACTGGTCTGTTTGGCCTTCCCCTGGTCCACAAATGACAAGATTCCACAGTTTGACCATGACCCTTTCCTCTGAATCTTGGAAAGCCAAATGAACATATCTATGAAGAAGACAGGACACGGATCAGCAATCTGGGAATTAAATCAAATGGAAAACACCAACAGTACAGTTTAAGAGTGACAGATTTCATACCTATGAGGTCCAAGATGTATTGGTCGACAAAAGGTCAGCGTAGCAACGTTGCTTGGTCCTATTATCTGACAGTCCGACACAGGTTGAGTCCTGCTTAGCTGAGCAAACAAAGTCAGCTCATCTTCACTGACACACTCCACGATGCAGATATTTGCCTGTGCAGCTAGAGATAAGACCGCCGGAGACTGTTTTACGGCAGACAAAAGCAGAGAGATGCCTAACCTCTGCAGGTTGGCAAAGACACAGCTCAGTGACCGTTCTGCCCACGCTTTAAAGTCTACAATACTTGTCTGTCCACAAGCCAGCTCCAACACTTCTCCTGAAGTGAGTATTTCTGGTTCGAGGCCTCCAGTAAAAATCACAGCTTTAACTGGTAAGTCACTGGCGTTGGGAGGGCAGAATGAAGCAAAGTCCCTGTGAATGACCTGGCCTTCAACCAAGCGCGAACAGGTAAAAGGGAAGCCTGACACTCGTGTGTGCAATGTGGGAAAGTTGTCAGTTAAAAACTGAAGCAATGACGACGGTTGGGTACCTTTAAATCCACAGCTAGAGAGTAGATTACACGTGAGGCTGGTCGCAAAATCACACTGGGATCTACTCAGACGGGAGCAAAAGAATGATGCCAGTAGCTTCTGAACATGGCGACTGCCTGCGCCAGTCTGTAAATGTGCTGTTGGAGCAGTATATTCCCACAAAAGACTGCATCCATATGGAATAACTGCTGCAGTGATGAGATTTTCCAGCTGCTCTGATGCAAATTCCAGTGTTTTGAAAGCCAAATGCCTGCCTGTCGCAGCCTCTGCTGAATACCTGGACACATAGTTATGAGACACATTAGGCTCCTTACAGGCACTTGCATGAATCGTCCGGAGTAATGAAGTCAGCAGGAGGACAAAGGTTTTGGATCCGTCACCTGTTGCTGTGCTGTGTTTTAAAACACAATCCACTACCATCCTGAAAATAAAATCAACATTAATGTATTGATAGATAATGCCACCTAACATCAAAATAAATCTTTTTTTTAAAGAGTGTTTACCTTGCCAGTGGATGCTCCAGTCTCAGTGCAGAGAGAATGCGTGACCCACTGCGGCTTATCATCGCCTGCCCGGTGTCTCGGATGAAGAGCACCTGCCCTCCATCGGGGCCAAAACAGCGGAGAATGACTGACTCCAAAACACACACAATCTGTTGAACATGATCCAGGTGTAGGTTCTCCACAGGCACCATAACAACACCCTGGAAATTCACACAAACCAATAAATAAATGAGAATAACCAAGGTTTCCAGCATTAGTTTTAAAAGGTAGTCAAAACTATACATACACAATGAATACTGTCAGGGATTTCAACATTAATGAATTACATTAACATTAACAAACATTAACATTAATTCCCATAATCAGGAACAATATTTGCCAGCATTTTATATGTGGGGTGCATCCATGGGACACTTGTTTGCAATTTGAATGCTATAGTTCAGAGAGGCAAATGTTTCAGATTAGATTTTCTGTAAGTCAAAGTTAAATATCTTCAACGTTTTAGCAACAAGAAATTCACCGTTTACGACTTTTTTTTATGTAAGATAAACATCATATAAAGTTTAATACAGTATATTAACACACTGCAATGTAAGCTAGGTAAAATCTTGTAAAGGATTTCAAAAAACAATAGACTTAAAATCACCGTTCTATAACAGAACAGTGTGATTACTTATCATTGTAAAATAAAATCGTTTAAAATAAGGAAACTGACCGTTCGTGAAGAAGCTTCCTCCGTATCCTAGAGACCGGGCTTGATCCTGCACGGAAACGCGAATTTTTCTTTTAGTGCGCATGCGCAAAGACGCTTCTACTTCCGCTTGAGAAACTAGTTCTACTGCGCATGTGCTGCATAAGTGGTCGTTCGTAATTTTTGTGCGACGTGATTTGAAATACTATAATTGAACTTTACTTGTGTGATTGAACATAAAGGCTTCCTTTTATTTTAGTTTTTAGTCTTTTGACTTGGCCTTACGGGTGAGCATCCTTTTACAAGAATATCTCTAGAGTATTTTGGCCTTAAATTATATCTGTCATTGTAAGTCAGGGGTGTCCAAACTTTTTGCAAAGAGGGCCAGATTTGATAACGTGAAGATGCCCGGGGGCCAGTAGATCCTTCTGATGTTTTTTTAACCAGAAAAGTTACATGCAAATGTACACTATTATAAAACAATTTTCATTGTCACAAATCTCTTTTTTTTTCAAATGGCAGTGTAACCAAATATAAGCCACTCAGGCAGACGTGAACAACTCTAAAAACACAATTCTGCCTTTAATTCATATCTGGAGAGTCAGATAACATTGAACACTGAACTGTATGGAATACCTTAAATTTCCATGAGTTTGATAAATGTAATGCAAAGTTGTCTGTTATACAAGTTTAAAACAAGTAAATTTTGCTCTTGTCTTTTACAAGATATACAAGAAAGGAGGAATTACATTTTAGTGATTTATTTATTCTGTTAGTGCCAGCGGGCCATAAATAATACATTGTAAGACTGAATTTGCGGGCCGTATGAAATCTTACCGCGGGCCGTGATTGGCCCCCGGGCCGGACTTTGGACATGCCTGTTGTAAGTAGACAAAGATACACCATAAAAAAACAACTGTCTCTTGTGATTCAGATTTTGAGGCTGTTGAATATGTCTTTTTATTGCACATATACCAGGATATTTTTTGACAGCATTTTAAAAATAGATTTGGTGCATAATATGCAAAAGGTGTATAATAAATTATTGACAAACAATTGATTTATAGTTCCAGACGTAGTTCCTAGTATTCTGTGTTTATATAACGAACTTTAAAAAACAAAAACAAAAACAAACCGATGTACGGAGTTTTACACATGCGCAGTAGAGATTGTCTTTCCGCGACGGATCAAGTGGCTGGGATTTCTCTGCTCTTTCTCATGGCACTTACGCAGACAATCTACCGCCATCTAGCGTCAGAAGGTAGGCATTGTTTTCCAAAATGAGCTTCGTTTGCAACCATGCAACACAGGCAAATTTGTGATTATCAAAATATCGAGATGCAGCCAGACCCTATTGGAGACATCTGATGAGATTATAGATTATTAATTGGTTCATAAAGGGCCAAGGGGCTTTCTGTTTTCAAACTCACACTGCAATTCATAAACTGATGGTGGAATAAGCAGTAAGGAATTAGCTCTCATCATCATTCATCATCATTTGTACACACACATGTATGTATGTAAACTGCTTATGTGTTTTTCAATATTTCATTATGTGTGTGCAATTCAGTTTTTTTATTGATGTCGATAATGATTGGGGTTAAGATCAACTGTCAATCAGTTTCAAAATTTAAAGTCAAATATTTATTATAATTACAGTTTATTAATACCTACAACTAAAAGGAGTCAATTCAATGCCGGTCTTTAAATTTATTGTTCATAAAACTAAAGTTGTGTTCAGCATTTCTGTCTTCTTATTTTTCATCCTTCTTCCTGTACAGTATCTCTGAGCATCTCCTTTACCTCAAGGTGAACTGGGCAGGGCTGGAACCTGATCGCAGGGTTGATGCAGAAACCACATCCCAAGCTTCTAAATCAGGCAGTATCATCTGTGGATGTTGTGGGACAGAGATGGCAAGTGAATGCCAGATGCACAGACACCATCGGAGCTGTTCCCTCTGAATGTAAATGCCCTCTCTTGCTGAATTGTCACTATGCTAACGAACCTTTAAAAAGTCAGGTCATTACACTGATAAATATGCATCATCTGCCCAGTGAGGGTGACCTGTATGGATGGGACAAGAGAGGTGGGACATCACAACTCAGCAGCAGTTCCCGTGAGACCTGAATTGACAGAACACACACACACACACACACACACACACACACACACACACACACAGGACTATGACCATGTTGCAAAGCCTCCCTCTCCAGCCCTTTACACACCTGCACTCTTCTCTTTAGGACGAGGCAGGACAAATAAAGACACTCATTTTCCTCTGCTTGCATCTCCTCTTTGTTCACCCTTTTCTCTCCTTCACGTCTTTGCTGGGAGAACCTGTGAGTCCCATCCTTGACACAGGTACGTTTGGGTCTTTTTATATTCTATTCAGTTTCCTCAAAACCAACAGAGACATTTCAAGTTATCGTTCTCTGAACTTTGGAATATGAATAGTCACTTTGAAGAGATGTCTGCATGAACTGACCAGGTGAAAAATGTTGGCATCTTATGAGGGAAAAACAGATAAATACACATATGAAATGAAATTTGAAATTAGACCTTTAAATAACTACACTTGAAGCAGAAATAATGGAGAAATGCTGTGTGATGTCATACAAACATTGGGAACAAGCATGACACTCATCATTTGTGATCACATGACTTCATTCTAAAGTAAATTGCTCAGCTGATATTCAATCAGCACTGGCGTTTCATTTTTTCAGGAAAGTGAGTTGATATATTTTTAGGACATAAACATTAATGAGGGTTTTCTTTGCTGACACAGCAGCAGGAACTCAACAGCCCTGATTCCTTTGGAATAGAAACTATTAAAATTGTATTAATATAACCTCTTGGTTATGCCCTTCATGGGGTCGTCCCCTCATGCACTTTGACCTTGACACATGCTTTAACCTCTGGCAGCTCATAGAGAAACAACATTGGTTCACATCTGACACTTCAACTTTACTTCTGCCCTTCCTTCCCTCCTCTGCATCCTTCCATGTCAGCAGGTTTATGCGGGACAGCGGCTTGCATATCCTGCATTCAAGTTCGTGCCAGAGCAGCAGAAACAGGAGAAGCCATTTGAGACGATTGTTGCACAGCTTGATTGCATGTAACATGATAATTAATGCATATTTCAAGCATGGCATGCTATTCAGATATGGGATTATTTCATCTGTCTCCAGCTGTTATGTTTAGTTTTTTATCATTTGTTTCTTAAATCTGTTTTCAGTCAGTTTTCACTCTCAGGCAATGACAGGCAACCATCAACATGCTGCAACAACCTCGAACCACTTATTGAATTCAACAATCCCACCGGATGAAAAGCACTTAAGTGACTATGATCCCAGAAGATTCATGAGTGAGCCACACAGCATTGGCAGTAAGCACCACCCACACCTTTACATGCATCATGTCAACATAGTAAGAACAGCAAAATCGTTGGTTTATTTAAAAGATCAGCTTTGTTAAACAATATGAGTAAAGTTTTGGCAAGTTTATGTCACGATATTCTGCTGAATATGACATACCTGACTCGCCATGTCAGAGGTTTAGAATTTTTTGCAGACAATTTTAAAATGATTGCAATAAGAAAATGAAGTAAGGATTAACAGAAGTGGATAAGTAAGCATTGCAGTGCATGTGCTATATGACAACCAGTACAGCCACGGGAGATCCCGAGGAGTTAAGTGAATCAATCATGCAATATATATTATGACCACTAGATGTCACTAAATACTTCTTTAACCCTCACTGTTTTTTGTGCTTAGCTGATTTAATGCACAAATTATTCGTCTCACAAATTTAAAATGATCAGAATGTGATTAATTCTGCTGGAAATTTGAGTCTTTTTCAGGTGGTTGATTTTGAGTTCTTTAATATTCTTCGATTAATGCACACATTTGTAACTGTTTTTAGGGTCCTCGTTGGCTCTTGCAGCAGTCTGCATCGTGAGTTTATGTGTGGTGTTTTCAAGTGTCGCGTGCTTGTGGAAAAAGTGCTGGAAAAAGGACAAGGACAAAGAAAAGGACAGAAAAAAGGAAACAGAGACCAACAAAAGCAATTT